>NW_028116920.1:0-28791 GCF_964273445.1 Streptopelia decaocto | reverse complement strand
GGGACAAAAATTGGAAAACTTTTAAGGGACTTTGAAAAAATTTCAACTGGAATTTTAGCCATTTTTTGACGTGAAATTGTAAACATGTGGCCATGGATTTTGAAAATTCTAGAGAGAATTTTAAAAGCTTCAAGAGAATTTCAACAATTTTGAGAGGGATTTGAAAAGTTTCAATGGGAATGGGAAGAATTGGGACAAAAATTGGAAAATTTTTAAGGGACTTTGAAAAAATTTCAACTGGAATTTTAGCCATTTTTTTATGTGAAATTGTAAACATGTGGACATGGATTTTGAAAATTCTAGAGAGAATTTTAAAAGCTTCAAGAGAATTTCAACAATTTTGAGAGGGATTTGAAAAGTTTCAATGGGAATGGGAAGAATTGGGACAAAAATTGGAAAATTTTTAAGGGACTTTGAAAAAATTTCAACTGGAATTTTAGCCATTTTTTTATGTGAAATTGTAAACATGTGGACATGGATTTTGAAAATTCTAGAGAGAATTTTAAAAGCTTCGAGAGAATTTCAACAATTTGGAGAGGGATTTGAAAAGTTTCAATGGGAATGGGAAGAATTGGGACAAAAATTGGAAAATTTTTAAGGGACTTTGAAAAAATTTCAACTGGAATTTTAGCCATTTTTTGACATGAAATTGTAAACATGTGGACATGGATTTTGAAAATTCTAGAGAGAATTTTAAAAGCTTCAAGAGAATTTCAACAATTTTGAGAGGGATTTGAAAAGTTTCAATGGGAATGGGAAGAATTGGGACAAAAATTGGAAAATTTTTAAGGGACTTTGAAAAAATTTCAACTGGAATTTTAGCCATTTTTTGACGTGAAATTGTAAACATGTGGACATGGATTTTGAAAATTCTAGAGAGAATTTTAAAAGCTTCAACAGAATTTCAACAATTTTGAGAGGGATTTGAAAAGTTTCAATGGGAATGGGAAGAATTGGGACAAAAATTGGAAAATTTTTAAGGGACTTTGAAAAAATTTCAACTGGAATTTTAGCCATTTTTTTATGTGAAATTGTAAACATGTGGACATGGATTTTGAAAATTCTAGAGAGAATTTTAAAAGCTTCCAGAGAATTTCAACAATTTTGAGAGGGATTTGAAAAGTTTCAATGGGAATGGGAAGAATTGGGACAAAAATTGGAAAATTTTTAAGGGACTTTGAAAAAATTTCAGCTGGAATTTTAGCAATTTTTTTACGTGAAATTGTAAACATGTGGCCATGGATTTTGAAAATTCTAGAGAGAATTTTAAAAGCTTCAACAGAATTTCAACAATTTGGAGAGGGATTTGAAAAGTTTCAATGGGAATGGGAAGAATTGGGACAAAAATTGGAAAATTTTTAAGGGACTTTGAAAAAATTTCAACTGGCATTTTAGCCATTTTTTGACGTGAAATTGTAAACATGTGGCCATGGATTTTGAAAATTCTAGAGAGAATTTTAAAAGCTTCAACAGAATTTCAACAATTTTGAGAGGGATTTGAAAAGTTTCAATGGGAATGGGAAGAATTGGGACAAAAATTGGAAAACTTTTAAGGGACTTTGAAAAAATTTCAACTGGAATTTTAGCCATTTTTTGACGTGAAATTGTAAACATGTGGCCATGGATTTTGAAAATTCTAGAGAGAATTTTAAAAGCTTCAAGAGAATTTCAACAATTTTGAGAGGGATTTGAAAAGTTTCAATGGGAATGGGAAGAATTGGGACAAAAATTGGAAAATTTTTAAGGGACTTTGAAAAAATTTCAACTGGAATTTTAGCCATTTTTTGACGTGAAATTGTAAACATGTGGACATGGATTTTGAAAATTCTAGAGAGAATTTTAAAAGCTTCCAGAGAATTTCAACAATTTGAGAGGGATTTGAAAAGTTTCAATGGGAATGGGAAGAATTGGGACAAAAATTGGAAAATTTTTAAGGGACTTTGAAAAAATTTCAGCTGGAATTTTAGCAATTTTTTTACGTGAAATTGTAAACATGTGGCCATGGATTTTGAAAATTCTAGAGAGAATTTTAAAAGCTTCAAGAGAATTTCAACAATTTGGAGAGGGATTTGAAAAGTTTCAATGGGAATGGGAAGAATTGGGACAAAAATTGGAAAACTTTTAAGGGACTTTGAAAAAATTTCAACTGGAATTTTAGCCATTTTTTGACGTGAAATTGTAAACATGTGGCCATGGATTTTGAAAATTCTAGAGAGAATTTTAAAAGCTTCAAGAGAATTTCAACAATTTTGAGAGGGATTTGAAAAGTTTCAATGGGAATGGGAAGAATTGGGACAAAAATTGGAAAATTTTTAAGGGACTTTGAAAAAATTTCAACTGGAATTTTAACAATTTTTTTATGTGAAATTGTAAACATGTGGCCATGGATTTTGAAAATTCTAGAGAGAATTTTAAAAGCTTCAAGAGAATTTCAACAATTTTGAGAGGGATTTGAAAAGTTTCAATGGGAATGGGAAGAATTGGGACAAAAATTGGAAAATTTTTAAGGGACTTTGAAAAAATTTCAACTGGAATTTTAGCCATTTTTTTATGTGAAATTGTAAACATGTGGACATGGATTTTGAAAATTCTAGAGAGAATTTTAAAAGCTTCGAGAGAATTTCAACAATTTGGAGAGGGATTTGAAAAGTTTCAATGGGAATGGGAAGAATTGGGACAAAAATTGGAAAATTTTTAAGGGACTTTGAAAAAATTTCAACTGGAATTTTAGCCATTTTTTGACGTGAAATTGTAAACATGTGGCCATGGATTTTGAAAATTCTAGAGAGAATTTTAAAAGCGTCAAGAGAATTTCAACAATTTTGAGAGGGATTTGAAAAGTTTCAATGGGAATGGGAAGAATTGGGACAAAAATTGGAAAATTTTTAAGGGACTTTGAAAAAATTTCAACTGGAATTTTAGCCATTTTTTGACGTGAAATTGTAAACATGTGGCCATGGATTTTGAAAATTCTAGAGAGAATTTTAAAAGCTTCAAGAGAATTTCAACAATTTGGAGAGGGATTTGAAAAGTTTCAATGGGAATGGGAAGAATTGGGACAAAAATTGGAAAATTTTTAAGGGACTTTGAAAAAATTTCAACTGGAATTTTAACAATTTTTTTATGTGAAATTGTAAACATGTGGCCATGGATTTTGAAAATTCTAGAGAGAATTTTAAAAGCTTCAACAGAATTTCAACAATTTGGAGAGGGATTTGAAAAGTTTCAATGGGAATGGGAAGAATTGGGACAAAAATTGGAAAATTTTGAAGGGACTTTGAAAAAATTTCAACTGGAATTTTAGCCCTTTTTTGACGTGAAATTGTAAACATGTGGACATGGATTTTGAAAATTCTAGAGAGAATTTTAAAAGCTTCAACAGAATTTCAACAATTTGGAGAGGGATTTGAAAAGTTTCAATGGGAATGGGAAGAATTGGGACAAAAATTGGAAAATTTTTAAGGGACTTTGAAAAAATTTCAACTGGAATTTTAGCCATTTTTTGACGTGAAATTGTAAACATGTGGACATGGATTTTGAAAATTCTAGAGAGAATTTTAAAAGCTTCAAGAGAATTTCAACAATTTTGAGAGGGATTTGAAAAGTTTCAATGGGAATGGGAAGAATTGGGACAAAAATTGGAAAACTTTTAAGGGACTTTGAAAAAATTTCAACTGGAATTTTAGCCATTTTTTGACGTGAAATTGTAAACATGTGGCCATGGATTTTGAAAATTCTAGAGAGAATTTTAAAAGCTTCAAGAGAATTTCAACAATTTTGAGAGGGATTTGAAAAGTTTCAATGGGAATGGGAAGAATTGGGACAAAAATTGGAAAATTTTTAAGGGACTTTGAAAAAATTTCAACTGGAATTTTAGCAATTTTTTTACGTGAAATTGTAAACATGTGGCCATGGATTTTGAAAATTCTAGAGAGAATTTTAAAAGCTTCAACAGAATTTCAACAATTTTGAGAGGGATTTGAAAAGTTTCAATGGGAATGGGAAGAATTGGGACAAAAATTGGAAAATTTTTAAGGGACTTTGAAAAAATTTCAGCTGGAATTTTAGCAATTTTTTTACGTGAAATTGTAAACATGTGGACATGGATTTTGAAAATTCTAGAGAGAATTTTAAAAGCTTCAACAGAATTTCAACAATTTTGAGAGGGATTTGAAAAGTTTCAATGGGAATGGGAAGAATTGGGACAAAAATTGGAAAACTTTTAAGGGACTTTGAAAAAATTTCAACTGGAATTTTAGCCATTTTTTGACGTGAAATTGTAAACATGTGGCCATGGATTTTGAAAATTCTAGAGAGAATTTTAAAAGCTTCAACAGAATTTCAACAATTTTGAGAGGGATTTGAAAAGTTTCAATGGGAATGGGAAGAATTGGGACAAAAATTGGAAAATTTTTAAGGGACTTTGAAAAAATTTCAACTGGAATTTTAGCAATTTTTTTATGTGAAATTGTAAATATGTGGCCATGGATTTTGAAAATTCTAGAGAGAATTTTAAAAGCTTCAAGAGAATTTCAACAATTTTGAGAGGGATTTGAAAAGTTTCAATGGGAATGGGAAGAATTGGGACAAAAATTGGAAACTTTTAAGGGACTTTGAAAAAATTTCAACTGGAATTTTAGCCATTTTTTGACGTGAAATTGTAAACATGTGGACATGGATTTTGAAAATTCTAGAGAGAATTTTAAAAGCTTCAAGAGAATGTCAACAATTTTGAGAGGGATTTGAAAAGTTTCAATGGGAATGGGAAGAATTGGGACAAAAATTGGAAAATTTTTAAGGGACTTTGAAAAAATTTCAACTGGAATTTTAGCCATTTTTTGACGTGAAATTGTAAACATGTGGACATGGATTTTGAAAATTCTAGAGAGAATTTTAAAAGCTTCAAGAGAATTTCAACAATTTTGAGAGGGATTTGAAAAGTTTCAATGGGAATGGGAAGAATTGGGACAAAAATTGGAAAATTTTTAAGGGACTTTGAAAAAATTTCAACTGGAATTTTAGCAATTTTTTTATGTGAAATTGTAAATATGTGGACATGGATTTTGAAAATTCTAGAGAGAATTTTAAAAGCTTCAAGAGAATTTCAACAATTTGGAGAGGGATTTGAAAAGTTTCAATGGGAATGGGAAGAATTGGGACAAAAATTGGAAAATTTTTAAGGGACTTTGAAAAAATTTCAACTGGAATTTTAGCAATTTTTTTATGTGAAATTGTAAACATGTGGCCATGGATTTTGAAAATTCTAGAGAGAATTTTAAAAGCTTCAACAGAATTTCAACAATTTGGAGAGGGATTTGAAAAGTTTCAATGGGAATGGGAAGAATTGGGACAAAAATTGGAAAATTTTTAAGGGACTTTGAAAAAATTTCAACTGGAATTTTAGCAATTTTTTTATGTGAAATTGTAAACATGTGGCCATGGATTTTGAAAATTCTAGAGAGAATTTTAAAAGCTTCAACAGAATTTCAACAATTTGGAGAGGGATTTGAAAAGTTTCAATGGGAATGGGAAGAATTGGGACAAAAATTGGAAAACTTTTAAGGGACTTTGAAAAAATTTCAACTGGAATTTTAGCCATTTTTTGACGTGAAATTGTAAACATGTGGCCATGGATTTTGAAAATTCTAGAGAGAATTTTAAAAGCTTCAAGAGAATTTCAACAATTTTGAGAGGGATTTGAAAAGTTTCAATGGGAATGGAAGAATTGGGACAAAAATTGGAAAACTTTTAAGGGACTTTGAAAAAATTTCAACTGGAATTTTAGCCATTTTTTGACGTGAAATTGTAAACATGTGGCCATGGATTTTGAAAATTCTAGAGAGAATTTTAAAAGCTTCAAGAGAATTTCAACAATTTTGAGAGGGATTTGAAAAGTTTCAATGGGAATGGGAAGAATTGGGACAAAAATTGGAAAATTTTTAAGGGACTTTGAAAAAATTTCAACTGGAATTTTAGCCATTTTTTTACGTGAAATTGTAAACATGTGGCCATGGATTTTGAAAATTCTAGAGAGAATTTTAAAAGCTTCAAGAGAATTTCAACAATTTTGAGAGGGATTTGAAAAGTTTCAATGGGAATGGGAAGAATTGGGACAAAAATTGGAAAATTTTTAAGGGACTTTGAAAAAATTTCAGCTGGAATTTTAGCAATTTTTTTACGTGAAATTGTAAACATGTGGACATGGATTTTGAAAATTCTAGAGAGAATTTTAAAAGCTTCAACAGAATTTCAACAATTTGGAGAGGGATTTGAAAAGTTTCAATGGGAATGGGAAGAATTGGGACAAAAATTGGAAAACTTTTAAGGGACTTTGAAAAAATTTCAACTGGAATTTTAGCCATTTTTTGACGTGAAATTGTAAACATGTGGCCATGGATTTTGAAAATTCTAGAGAGAATTTTAAAAGCTTCAACAGAATTTCAACAATTTTGAGAGGGATTTGAAAAGTTTCAATGGGAATGGGAAGAATTGGGACAAAAATTGGAAAATTTTTAAGGGACTTTGAAAAAATTTCAACTGGAATTTTAGCAATTTTTTTATGTGAAATTGTAAATATGTGGCCATGGATTTTGAAAATTCTAGAGAGAATTTTAAAAGCTTCAAGAGAATTTCAACAATTTTGAGAGGGATTTGAAAAGTTTCAATGGGAATGGGAAGAATTGGGACAAAAATTGGAAAACTTTTAAGGGACTTTGAAAAAATTTCAACTGGAATTTTAGCCATTTTTTGACGTGAAATTGTAAACATGTGGACATGGATTTTGAAAATTCTAGAGAGAATTTTAAAAGCTTCAAGAGAATGTCAACAATTTTGAGAGGGATTTGAAAAGTTTCAATGGGAATGGGAAGAATTGGGACAAAAATTGGAAAATTTTTAAGGGACTTTGAAAAAATTTCAACTGGAATTTTAGCCATTTTTTGACGTGAAATTGTAAACATGTGGACATGGATTTTGAAAATTCTAGAGAGAATTTTAAAAGCTTCAAGAGAATTTCAACAATTTTGAGAGGGATTTGAAAAGTTTCAATGGGAATGGGAAGAATTGGGACAAAAATTGGAAAATTTTTAAGGGACTTTGAAAAAATTTCAACTGGAATTTTAGCAATTTTTTTATGTGAAATTGTAAATATGTGGACATGGATTTTGAAAATTCTAGAGAGAATTTTAAAAGCTTCAAGAGAATTTCAACAATTTGGAGAGGGATTTGAAAAGTTTCAATGGGAATGGGAAGAATTGGGACAAAAATTGGAAAATTTTTAAGGGACTTTGAAAAAATTTCAACTGGAATTTTAGCAATTTTTTTATGTGAAATTGTAAACATGTGGCCATGGATTTTGAAAATTCTAGAGAGAATTTTAAAAGCTTCAACAGAATTTCAACAATTTGGAGAGGGATTTGAAAAGTTTCAATGGGAATGGGAAGAATTGGGACAAAAATTGGAAAATTTTTAAGGGACTTTGAAAAAATTTCAACTGGAATTTTAGCAATTTTTTTATGTGAAATTGTAAACATGTGGCCATGGATTTTGAAAATTCTAGAGAGAATTTTAAAAGCTTCAACAGAATTTCAACAATTTGGAGAGGGATTTGAAAAGTTTCAATGGGAATGGGAAGAATTGGGACAAAAATTGGAAAACTTTTAAGGGACTTTGAAAAAATTTCAACTGGAATTTTAGCCATTTTTTGACGTGAAATTGTAAACATGTGGCCATGGATTTTGAAAATTCTAGAGAGAATTTTAAAAGCTTCAAGAGAATTTCAACAATTTGGAGAGGGATTTGAAAAGTTTCAATGGGAATGGGAAGAATTGGGACAAAAATTGGAAAATTTTTAAGGGACTTTGAAAAAATTTCAACTGGAATTTTAGCCCTTTTTTGACGTGAAATTGTAAACATGTGGACATGGATTTTGAAAATTCTAGAGAGAATTTTAAAAGCTTCAAGAGAATTTCAACAATTTTGAGAGGGATTTGAAAAGTTTCAATGGGAATGGGAAGAATTGGGACAAAAATTGGAAAATTTTTAAGGGACTTTGAAAAAATTTCAACTGGAATTTTAGCAATTTTTTTATGTGAAATTGTAAACATGTGGACATGGATTTTGAAAATTCTAGAGAGAATTTTAAAAGCTTCAAGAGAATTTCAACAATTTTGAGAGGGATTTGAAAAGTTTCAATGGGAATGGGAAGAATTGGGACAAAAATTGGAAAACTTTTAAGGGACTTTGAAAAAATTTCAACTGGAATTTTAGCCATTTTTTGACGTGAAATTGTAAACATGTGGCCATGGATTTTGAAAATTCTAGAGAGAATTTTAAAAGCTTCAAGAGAATTTCAACAATTTTGAGAGGGATTTGAAAAGTTTCAATGGGAATGGGAAGAATTGGGACAAAAATTGGAAAATTTTTAAGGGACTTTGAAAAAATTTCAACTGGAATTTTAACAATTTTTTTATGTGAAATTGTAAACATGTGGCCATGGATTTTGAAAATTCTAGAGAGAATTTTAAAAGCTTCAAGAGAATTTCAACAATTTTGAGAGGGATTTGAAAAGTTTCAATGGGAATGGGAAGAATTGGGACAAAAATTGGAAAATTTTTAAGGGACTTTGAAAAAATTTCAACTGGAATTTTAGCCATTTTTTTATGTGAAATTGTAAACATGTGGACATGGATTTTGAAAATTCTAGAGAGAATTTTAAAAGCTTCGAGAGAATTTCAACAATTTGGAGAGGGATTTGAAAAGTTTCAATGGGAATGGGAAGAATTGGGACAAAAATTGGAAAATTTTTAAGGGACTTTGAAAAAATTTCAACTGGAATTTTAGCCATTTTTTTATGTGAAATTGTAAACATGTGGACATGGATTTTGAAAATTCTAGAGAGAATTTTAAAAGCTTCAAGAGAATTTCAACAATTTTGAGAGGGATTTGAAAAGTTTCAATGGGAATGGGAAGAATTGGGACAAAAATTGGAAAATTTTTAAGGGACTTGGAAAAAATTTCAACTGGAATTTTAGCCATTTTTTGACGTGAAATTGTAAAGATGTGGCCATGGATTTTGAAAATTCTAGAGAGAATTTTAAAAGCTTCAAGAGAATTTCAACAATTTTGAGAGGGATTTGAAAAGTTTCAATGGGAATGGGAAGAATTGGGACAAAAATTGGAAAATTTTTAAGGGACTTTGAAAAAATTTCAACTGGAATTTTAGCCATTTTTTTTACGTGAAATTGTAAACATGTGGCCATGGATTTTGAAAATTCTAGAGAGAATTTTAAAAGCTTCAAGAGAATTTCAACAATTTGGAGAGGGATTTGAAAAGTTTCAATGGGAATGGGAAGAATTGGGACAAAAATTGGAAAATTTTTAAGGGACTTTGAAAAAATTTCAACTGGAATTTTAGCCATTTTTTGACGTGAAATTGTAAAGATGTGGCCATAGATTTTGAAAATTCTAGAGAGAATTTTAAAAGCTTCAACAGAATTTCAACAATTTTGAGAGGGATTTGAAAAGTTTCAATGGGAATGGGAAGAATTGGGACAAAAATTGGAAAATTTTTAAGGGACTTTGAGAAAATTTCAACTGGAATTTTAGCAATTTTTTTATGTGAAATTGTAAATATGTGGCCATGGATTTTGAAAATTCTAGAGAGAATTTTAAAAGCTTCAAGAGAATTTCAACAATTTTGAGAGGGATTTGAAAAGTTTCAATGGGAATGGGAAGAATTGGGACAAAAATTGGAAAACTTTTAAGGGACTTTGAAAAAATTTCAACTGGAATTTTAGCCATTTTTTGACGTGAAATTGTAAACATGTGGACATGGATTTTTAAAATTCTAGAGAGAATTTTAAAAGCTTCAACAGAATGTCAACAATTTTGAGAGGGATTTGAAAAGTTTCAATGGGAATGGGAAGAATTGGGACAAAAATTGGAAAATTTTTAAGGGACTTTGAAAAAATTTCAACTGGAATTTTAGCAATTTTTTTATGTGAAATTGTAAACATGTGGCCATGGATTTTGAAAATTCTAGAGAGAATTTTAAAAGCTTCAACAGAATTTCAACAATTTGGAGAGGGATTTGAAAAGTTTCAATGGGAATGGGAAGAATTGGGACAAAAATTGGAAAATTTTTAAGGGACTTTGAAAAAATTTCAACTGGAATTTTAGCCATTTTTTGACGTGAAATTGTAAACATGTGGCCATGGATTTTGAAAATTCTAGAGAGAATTTTAAAAGCTTCAAGAGAATTTCAACAATTTTGAGAGGGATTTGAAAAGTTTCAATGGGAATGGGAAGAATTGGGACAAAAATTGGAAAATTTTTAAGGGACTTTGAAAAAATTTCAACTGGAATTTTAGCCATTTTTTGACGTGAAATTGTAAACATGTGGACATGGATTTTGAAAATTCTAGAGAGAATTTTAAAAGCTTCAACAGAATTTCAACAATTTTGAGAGGGATTTGAAAAGTTTCAATGGGAATGGGAAGAATTGGGACAAAAATTGGAAAATTTTTAAGGGACTTTGAAAAAATTTCAACTGGAATTTTAGCAATTTTTTTATGTGAAATTGTAAACATGTGGACATGGATTTTGAAAATTCTAGAGAGAATTTTAAAAGCTTCAAGAGAATTTCAACAATTTTGAGAGGGATTTGAAAAGTTTCAATGGGAATGGGAAGAATTGGGACAAAAATTGGAAAACTTTTAAGGGACTTTGAAAAAATTTCAACTGGAATTTTAGCCATTTTTTGACGTGAAATTGTAAACATGTGGCCATGGATTTTGAAAATTCTAGAGAGAATTTTAAAAGCTTCAAGAGAATTTCAACAATTTTGAGAGGGATTTGAAAAGTTTCAATGGGAATGGGAAGAATTGGGACAAAAATTGGAAATTTTTTAAGGGACTTTGAAAAAATTTCAACTGGAATTTTAGCCATTTTTTGACGTGAAATTGTAAACATGTGGCCATGGATTTTGAAAATTCTAGAGAGAATTTTAAAAGCTTCAAGAGAATTTCAACAATTTTGAGAGGGATTTGAAAAGTTTCAATGGGAATGGGAAGAATTGGGACAAAAATTGGAAAATTTTTAAGGGACTTTGAAAAAATTTCAACTGGAATTTTAGCAATTTTTTGATGTGAAATTGTAAACATGTGGCCATGGATTTTGAAAATTCTAGAGAGAATTTTAAAAGCTTCAAGAGAATTTCAACAATTTGGAGAGGGATTTGAAAAGTTTCAATGGGAATGGGAAGAATTGGGACAAAAATTGGAAAATTTTTAAGGGACTTTGAAAAAATTTCAACTGGAATTTTAGCAATTTTTTTATGTGAAATTGTAAACATGTGGCCATGGATTTTGAAAATTCTAGAGAGAATTTTAAAAGCTTCAAGAGAATTTCAACAATTTTGAGAGGGATTTGAAAAGTTTCAATGGGAATGGGAAGAATTGGGACAAAAATTGGAAAATTTTTAAGGGACTTTGAAAAAATTTCAACTGGAATTTTAGCAATTTTTTTATGTGAAATTGTAAACATGTGGCCATGGATTTTGAAAATTCTAGAGAGAATTTTAAGAGCTTCAACAGAATTTCAACAATTTTGAGAGGGATTTGAAAAGTTTCAATGGGAATGGGAAGAATTGGGACAAAAATTGGAAAATTTTTAAGGGACTTTGAAAAAATTTCAACTGGAATTTTAGCCATTTTTTGACGTGAAATTGTAAACATGTGGCCATGGATTTTGAAAATTCTAGAGAGAATTTTAAAAGCTTCAAGAGAATTTCAACAATTTGGAGAGGGATTTGAAAAGTTTCAATGGGAATGGGAAGAATTGGGACAAAAATTGGAAAATTTTTAAGGGACTTTGAAAAAATTTCAACTGGAATTTTAGCCATTTTTTGACATGAAATTGTAAACATGTGGACATGGATTTTGAAAATTCTAGAGAGAATTTTAAAAGCTTCAAGAGAATTTCAACAATTTTGAGAGGGATTTGAAAAGTTTCAATGGGAATGGGAAGAATTGGGACAAAAATTGGAAAATTTTTAAGGGACTTTGAAAAAATTTCAACTGGAATTTTAGCCATTTTTTGACGTGAAATTGTAAATATGTGGCCATGGATTTTGAAAATTCTAGAGAGAATTTTAAAAGCTTCAAGAGAATTTCAACAATTTTGAGAGGGATTTGAAAAGTTTCAATGGGAATGGGAAGAATTGGGACAAAAATTGGAAAATTTTTAAGGGACTTTGAAAAAATTTGAACTGGAATTTTAGCAATTTTTTTATGTGAAATTGTAAACATGTGGCCATGGATTTTGAAAATTCTAGAGAGAATTTTAAAAGCTTCAAGAGAATTTCAACAATTTGGAGAGGGATTTGAAAAGTTTCAATGGGAATGGGAAGAATTGGGACAAAAATTGGTAAATTTTTAAGGGACTTTGAAAAAATTTCAACTGGAATTTTAGCCATTTTTTGACGTGAAATTGTAAACATGTGGCCATGAATTTTGAAAATTCTAGAGAGAATTTTAAAAGCTTCAAGAGAATTTCAACAATTTTGAGAGGGATTTGAAAAGTTTCAATGGGAATGGGAAGAATTGGGACAAAAATTGGAAAATTTTTAAGGGACTTTGAAAAACTTTCAACTGGAATTTTAGCCATTTTTTGACGTGAAATTGTAAACATGTGGACATGGATTTTGAAAATTCTAGAGAGAATTTTAAAAGCTTCAACAGAATTTCAACAATTTTGAGAGGGATTTGAAAAGTTTCAATGGGAATGGGAAGAATTGGGACAAAAATTGGAAAATTTTTAAGGGACTTTGAAAAAATTTCAACTGGAATTTTAGCAATTTTTTTATGTGAAATTGTAAATATGTGGACATGGATTTTGAAAATTCTAGAGAGAATTTTAAAAGCTTCAAGAGAATTTCAACAATGTTGAGAGGGATTTGAAAAGTTTCAATGGGAATGGGAAGAATTGGGACAAAAATTGGAAAATTTTTAAGGGACTTTGAAAAAATTTCAACTGGAATTTTAGCCATTTTTTGACGTGAAATTGTAAACATGTGGCCATGGATTTTGAAAATTCTAGAGAGAATTTTAAAAGCTTCAAGAGAATTTCAACAATTTTGAGAGGGATTTGAAAAGTTTCAATGGGAATGGGAAGAATTGGGACAAAAATTGGAAAATTTTTAAGGGACTTTGAAAAAATTTCAACTGGAATTTTAGCCATTTTTTGACGTGAAATTGTAAACATGTGGACATGGATTTTGAAAATTCTAGAGAGAATTTTAAAAGCTTCAACAGAATTTCAACAATTTTGAGAGGGATTTGAAAAGTTTCAATGGGAATGGGAAGAATTGGGACAAAAATTGGAAAATTTTTAAGGGACTTTGAAAAAATTTCAACTGGAATTTTAGCCATTTTTTGACGTGAAATTGTAAATATGTGGACATGGATTTTGAAAATTCTAGAGAGAATTTTAAAAGCTTCAAGAGAATTTCAACAATGTTGAGAGGGATTTGAAAAGTTTCAATGGGAATGGGAAGAATTGGGACAAAAATTGGAAAATTTTTAAGGGACTTTGAAAAAATTTCAACTGGAATTTTAGCAATTTTTTGACGTGAAATTGTAAATATGTGGCCATGGATTTTGAAAATTCTAGAGAGAATTTTAAAAGCTTCAACAGAATTTCAACAATTTTGAGAGGGATTTGAAAAGTTTCAATGGGAATGGGAAGAATTGGGACAAAAATTGGAAAATTTTTAAGGGACTTTGAAAAAATTTCAACTGGAATTTTAGCCATTTTTTGACGTGAAATTGTAAACATGTGGCCATGGATTTTGAAAATTCTAGAGAGAATTTTAAAAGCTTCAAGAGAATTTCAACAATTTTGAGAGGGATTTGAAAAGTTTCAATGGGAATGGGAAGAATTGGGACAAAAATTGGAAAATTTTTAAGGGACTTTGAAAAAATTTCAACTGGAATTTTAGCCATTTTTTGACGTGAAATTGTAAACATGTGGACATGGATTTTGAAAATTCTAGAGAGAATTTTAAAAGCTTCAACAGAATTTCAACAATTTTGAGAGGGATTTGAAAAGTTTCAATGGGAATGGGAAGAATTGGGACAAAAATTGGAAAATTTTTAAGGGACTTTGAAAAAATTTCAACTGGAATTTTAGCCATTTTTTGACATGAAATTGTAAATATGTGGACATGGATTTTGAAAATTCTAGAGAGAATTTTAAAAGCTTCAAGAGAATTTCAACAATGTTGAGAGGGATTTGAAAAGTTTCAATGGGAATGGGAAGAATTGGGACAAAAATTGGAAAATTTTTAAGGGACTTTGAAAAAATTTCAACTGGAATTTTAGCCATTTTTTGACGTGAAATTGTAAACATGTGGCCATGGATTTTGAAAATTCTAGAGAGAATTTTAAAAGCTTCAACAGAATTTCAACAATTTTGAGAGGGATTTGAAAAGTTTCAATGGGAATGGGAAGAATTGGGACAAAAATTGGAAAATTTTTAAGGGACTTTGAAAAAATTTCAACTGGAATTTTAGCCATTTTTTGACGTGAAATTGTAAATATGTGGACATGGATTTTGAAAATTCTAGAGAGAATTTTAAAAGCTTCAAGAGAATTTCAACAATTTTGAGAGGGATTTGAAAAGTTTCAATGGGAATGGGAAGAATTGGGACAAAAATTGGAAAACTTTTAAGGGACTTTGAAAAAATTTCAACTGGAATTTTAGCCATTTTTTGACGTGAAATTGTAAACATGTGGACATGGATTTTGAAAATTCTAGAGAGAATTTTAAAAGCTTCAAGAGAATTTCAACAATTTTGAGAGGGATTTGAAAAGTTTCAATGGGAATGGGAAGAATTGGGACAAAAATTGGAAAATTTTTAAGGGACTTTGAAAAAATTTGAACTGGAATTTTAGCCATTTTTTGATGTGAAATTGTAAACATGTGCCCATGGATTTTGAAAATTCTAGAGAGAATTTTAAAAGCTTCAAGAGAATTTCAACAATTTTGAGAGGGATTTGAAAAGTTTCAATGGGAATGGGATGAATTGGGACAAAAATTGGAAAATTTTTAAGGGACTTTGAAAAAATTTCAGCTGGAATTTTAGCAATTTTTTTACATGAAATTGTAAACATGTGGCCATGGATTTTGAAAATTCTAGAGAGAATTTTAAAAGCTTCAAGAGAATTTCAACAATTTTGAGAGGGATTTGAAAAGTTTCAATGGGAATGGGAAGAATTGGGACAAAAATTGGAAAATTTTTAAGGGACTTTGAAAAAATTTCAACTGGAATTTTAGCAATTTTTTGACGTGAAATTGTAAACATGTGGACATGGATTTTGAAAATTCTAGAGAGAATTTTAAAAGCTTCAACAGAATTTCAACAATTTTGAGAGGGATTTGAAAAGTTTCAATGGGAATGAGAAGAATTGGGACAAAAATTGGAAAATTTTTAAGGGACTTTGAAAAAATTTCAACTGGAATTTTAACAACTTTTTTATGTGAAATTGTAAACATGTGGCCATGGATTTTGAAAATTCTAGAGAGAATTTTAAAAGCTTCAAGAGAATTTCAACAATTTGGAGAGGGATTTGAAAAGTTTCAATGGGAATGGGAAGAATTGGGACAAAAATTGGTAAATTTTTAAGGGACTTTGAAAAAATTTCAACTGGAATTTTAGCCATTTTTTGACGTGAAATTGTAAACATGTGGCCATGAATTTTGAAAATTCTAGAGAGAATTTTAAAAGCTTCAAGAGAATTTCAACAATTTTGAGAGGGATTTGAAAAGTTTCAATGGGAATGGGAAGAATTGGGACAAAAATTGGAAAATTTTTAAGGGACTTTGAAAAACTTTCAACTGGAATTTTAGCCATTTTTTGACGTGAAATTGTAAACATGTGGACATGGATTTTGAAAATTCTAGAGAGAATTTTAAAAGCTTCAACAGAATTTCAACAATTTTGAGAGGGATTTGAAAAGTTTCAATGGGAATGGGAAGAATTGGGACAAAAATTGGAAAATTTTTAAGGGACTTTGAAAAAATTTCAACTGGAATTTTAGCAATTTTTTTATGTGAAATTGTAAATATGTGGACATGGATTTTGAAAATTCTAGAGAGAATTTTAAAAGCTTCAAGAGAATTTCAACAATGTTGAGAGGGATTTGAAAAGTTTCAATGGGAATGGGAAGAATTGGGACAAAAATTGGAAAATTTTTAAGGGACTTTGAAAAAATTTCAACTGGAATTTTAGCCATTTTTTGACGTGAAATTGTAAACATGTGGCCATGGATTTTGAAAATTCTAGAGAGAATTTTAAAAGCTTCAAGAGAATTTCAACAATTTTGAGAGGGATTTGAAAAGTTTCAATGGGAATGGGAAGAATTGGGACAAAAATTGGAAAATTTTTAAGGGACTTTGAAAAAATTTCAACTGGAATTTTAACAATTTTTTTATGTGAAATTGTAAACATGTGGCCATGGATTTTGAAAGTTCTAGAGAGAATTTTAAAAGCTTCAACAGAATTTCAACAATTTGGAGAGGGATTTGAAAAGTTTCAATGGGAATGGGAAGAATTGGGACAAAAATTGGAAAATTTTTAAGGGACTTTGAAAAAATTTCAACTGGAATTTTAGCCATTTTTTGACGTGAAATTGTAAACATGTGGCCATGGATTTTGAAAATTCTAGAGAGAATTTTAAAAGCTTCAAGAGAATTTCAACAATTTTGAGAGGGATTTGAAAAGTTTCAATGGGAATGGGAAGAATTGGGACAAAAATTGGAAAATTTTTAAGGGACTTTGAAAAAATTTCAACTGGAATTTTAGCCATTTTTTGACGTGAAATTGTAAACATGTGGACATGGATTTTGAAAATTCTAGAGAGAATTTTAAAAGCTTCAAGAGAATTTCAACAATTTTGAGAGGGATTTGAAAAGTTTCAATGGGAATGGGAAGAATTGGGACAAAAATTGGAAAATTTTTAAGGGACTTTGAAAAAATTTCAACTGGAATTTTAGCCATTTTTTGACGTGAAATTGTAAACATGTGGCCATGGATTTTGAAAATTCTAGAGAGAATTTTAAAAGCTTCAACAGAATTTCAACAATTTTGAGAGGGATTTGAAAAGTTTCAATGGGAATGGGAAGAATTGGGACAAAAATTGGAAAATTTTTCAGGGACTTTGAAAAAATTTCAGCTGGAATTTTAGCAATTTTTTGTCGTGAAATTGTAAACATGTGGCTATGGATTTTGAAAATTCTAGAGAGAATTTTAAAAGCTTCAAGAGAATTTCAACAATTTTGAGAGGGATTTGAAAAGTTTCAATGGGAATGGGAAGAATTGGGACAAAAATTGGAAAATTTTTAAGGGACTTTGAAAAAATTTCAACTGGAATTTTAGCCATTTTTTGACATGAAATTGTAAACATGTGGACATGGATTTTGAAAATTCCAGAGAGAATTTTAAAAGCTTCAAGAGAATTTCAACAATTTTGAGAGGGATTTGAAAAGTTTCAATGGGAATGGGAAGAATTGGGACAAAAATTGGAAAATTTTTAAGGGACTTTGAAAAAATTTCAACTGGAATTTTAACAATTTTTTTATGTGAAATTGTAAACATGTGGCCATGGATTTTGAAAATTCTAGAGAGAATTTTAAAAGCTTCAAGAGAATTTCAACAATTTGGAGAGGGATTTGAAAAGTTTCAATGGGAATGGGAAGAATTGGGACAAAAATTGGAAAATTTTTAAGGGACTTTGAAAAAATTTCAGCTGGAATTTTAGCAATTTTTTGACATGAAATTGTAAACATGTGGCCATGGATTTTGAAAATTCTAGAGAGAATTTTAAAAGCTTCAAGAGAATTTCAACAATTTTGAGAGGGATTTGAAAAGTTTCAATGGGAATGGGAAGAATTGGGACAAAAATTGGAAAATTTTTAAGGGACTTTGAAAAAATTTCAACTGGAATTTTAGCCATTTTTTGACGTGAAATTGTAAACATGTGGACATGGATTTTGAAAATTCTAGAGAGAATTTTAAAAGCTTCAAGAGAATTTCAACAATTTGGAGAGGGATTTGAAAAGTTTCAATTGGAATGGGAAGAATTGGGACAAAAATTGGAAAATTTTTAAGGGACTTTGAAAAAATTTCAACTGGAATTTTAGCCATTTTTTGACGTGAAATTGTAAACATGTGGCCATGGATTTTGAAAATTCTAGAGAGAATTTTAAAAGCTTCAACAGAATTTCAACAATTTTGAGAGGGATTTGAAAAGTTTCAATGGGAATGGGAAGAATTGGGACAAAAATTGGAAAATTTTTAAGGGACTTTGAAAAAATTTCAACTGGAATTTTAGCCATTTTTTGACGTGAAATTGTAAACATGTGGACATGGATTTTGAAAATTCTAGAGAGAATTTTAAAAGCTTCAAGAGAATTTCAACAATTTTGAGAGGGATTTGAAAAGTTTCAATGGGAATGGGAAGAATTGGGACAAAAATTGGAAAATTTTTAAGAGACTTTAAAAAAATTTCAGCTGGAATTTTAGCCATTTTTTTACGTGAAATTGTAAACATGTGGCCATGGATTTTGAAAATTCTAGAGAGAATTTTAAAAGCTTCAAGAGAATTTCAACAATTTTGAGAGGGATTTGAAAAGTTTCAATGGGAATAATGGGAAGAATTGGGACAAAAATTGGAAAATTTTTAAGGGACTTTGAAAAAATTTCAACTGGAATTTTAGCCATTTTTTGACGTGAAATTGTAAACATGTGGACATGGATTTTGAAAATTCTAGAGAGAATTTTAAAAGCTTCAAGAGAATTTCAACAATTTTGAGAGGGATTTGAAAAGTTTCAATGGGAATGGGAAGAATTGGGACAAAAATTGGAAAATTTTTAAGGGACTTTGAAAAAATTTCAACTGGAATTTTAGCCATTTTTTGACGTGAAATTGTAAACATGTGGACATGGATTTTGAAAATTCTGGAGAGAATTTTAAAAGCTTCAAGAGAATTTCAACAATTTGGAGAGGGATTTGAAAAGTTTCAATGGGAATGGGAAGAATTGGGACAAAAATTGGAAAATTTTTAAGGGACTTTGAAAAAATTTCAACTGGAATTTTAACAATTTTTTTATGTGAAATTGTAAACATGTGGCCATGGATTTTGAAAATTCTAGAGAGAATTTTAAAAGCTTCAAGAGAATTTCAACAATTTTGAGAGGGATTTGAAAAGTTTCAATGGGAATGGGAAGAATTGGGACAAAAATTGGAAAATTTTTAAGGGACTTTGAAAAAATTTCAACTGGAATTTTAGCCATTTTTTTATGTGAAATTGTAAACATGTGGACATGGATTTTGAAAATTCTAGAGAGAATTTTAAAAGCTTCAACAGAATTTCAACAATTTTGAGAGGGATTTGAAAAGTTTCAATGGGAATGGGAAGAATTGGGACAAAAATTGGAAAATTTTTAAGGGACTTTGAAAAAATTTCAACTGGAATTTTAGCCATTTTTTGACGTGAAATTGTAAACATGTGGCCATGGATTTTGAAAATTCTAGAGAGAATTTTAAAAGCTTCAACAGAATTTCAACAATTTTGAGAGGGATTTGAAAAGTTTCAATGGGAATGGGAAGAATTGGGACAAAAATTGGAAAATTTTTAAGGGACTTTGAAAAAATTTCAACTGGAATTTTAGCCCTTATTTGACGTGAAATTGTAAACATGTTGAAGTGGATTTTGAAAATTCTAGAGAGAATTTTAAAAGCTTCAAGAGAATTTCAACAATTTTGAGAGGGATTTGAAAAGTTTCAATGGGAATGGGAAGAATTGGGACAAAAATTGGAAAATTTTTAAGGGACTTTGAAAAAATTTCAACTGGAATTTTAGCCATTTTTTGACGTGAAATTGTAAACATGTGGCCATGGATTTTGAAAATTCTAGAGAGAATTTTAAAAGCTTCAAGAGAATTTCAACAATTTTGAGAGGGATTTGAAAAGTTTCAATGGGAATGGGAAGAATTGGGACAAAAATTGGAAAATTTTTAAGGGACTTTGAAAAAATTTCAACTGGAATTTTAGCCATTTTTTGACGTGAAATTGTAAACATGTGGCCATGGATTTTGAAAATTCTAGAGAGAATTTTAAAAGCTTCAAGAGAATTTCAACAATTTGGAGAGGGATTTGAAAAGTTTCAATGGGAATGGGAAGAATTGGGACAAAAATTGGAAAATTTTGAAGGGACTTTGAAAAAATTTCAACTGGAATTTTAGCCATTTTTTGACGTGAAATTGTAAACATGTGGACATGGATTTTGAAAATTCTAGAGAGAATTTTAAAAGCTTCAAGAGAATTTCAACAATTTGGAGAGGGATTTGAAAAGTTTCAATGGGAATGGGAAGAATTGGGACAAAAATTGGAAAATTTTTAAGGGACTTTGAAAAAATTTCAACTGGAATTTTAGCCATTTTTTGACGTGAAATTGTAAACATGTGGCCATGGATTTTGAAAATTCTAGAGAGAATTTTAAAAGCTTCAAGAGAATTTCAACAATTTTGAGAGGGATTTGAAAAGTTTCAATGGGAATGGGAAGAATTGGGACAAAATTGGAAAATTTTTAAGGGACTTTGAAAAAATTTCAGCTGGAATTTTAGCAATTTTTTTACGTGAAATTGTAAACATGTGGACATAGATTTGAAAATTCTAGAGAGAATTTAAAAGCTTCAACAGAATTTCAACAATTTTGAGAGGGATTTGAAAAGTTTCAATGGGAATGGGAAGAATTGGGACAAAAATTGGAAAATTTTTAAGGGACTTTGAAAAAATTTCAGCTGGAATTTTAGCAATTTTTTGATGTGAAATTGTAAACATGTGGACATAGATTTTGAAAATTCTAGAGAGAATTTTAAAAGCTTCAACAGAATTTCAACAATTTTGAGAGGGATTTGAAAAGTTTCAATGGGAATGGGAAGAATTGGGACAAAAATTGGAAAATTTTAAGGGACTTTGAAAAAATTTCAACTGGAATTTTAGCCATTTTTTTATGTGAAATTGTAAACATGTGGACATGGATTTTGAAAATTTCTAGAGAGAATTTTAAAAGCTTCAACAGAATTTCAACAATTTGGAGAGGGATTTGAAAAGTTTCAATGGGAATGGGAAGAATTGGGACAAAAATTGGAAAATTTTTAAGGGACTTTGAAAAAATTTCAACTGGAATTTTAGCCATTTTTGACGTGAAATTGTAAACATGTGGCCATGGATTTTGAAAATTCTAGAGAGAATTTTAAAAGCTTCAACAAAATTTCAACAATTTTGAGAGGGATTTGAAAAGTTTCAATGGGAATGGGAAGAATTGGGACAAAAATTGGAAAATTTTTCAGGGACTTTGAAAAAATTTCAACTGGAATTTTAGCCCTTTTTTTGACGTGAAATTGTAAACATGTTGAAGTGGATTTTGAAAATTCTAGAGAGAATTTTAAAAGCTTCACAGAATTTCAACAATTTGGAGAGGGATTTGAAAAGTTTCAATGGGAATGGGAAGAATTGGGACAAAAATTGGAAAATTTTTAAGGGACTTTGAAAAAATTTCAACTGGAATTTTAGCCATTTTTTGACGTGAAATAGTAAACATGTGGACATGGATTTTGAAAATTGTAGAGAGAATTTAAAAGCTTCAAGAGAATTTCAACAATTTTGAGAGGGATTTGAAAAGTTTCAATGGGAATGGGAAGAATTGGGACAAAAATTGGAAAATTATTAAGGGACTTTGAAAAATTTCAACTGGAATTTTAGCCATTTTTTGACGTGAAATTGTAAACATGTGGCCATGGATTTTGAAAATTCTAGAGAGAATTTTAAAAGCTTCAAGAGAATTTCAACAATTTTGAGAGGGATTTGAAAAGTTTCAATGGGAATGGGAAGAATTGGGACAAAAATTGGAAAATTTTTAAGGGACTTTGAAAAATTTCAGCTGGAATTTTAGCCATTTTTTGACGTGAAATTGTAAACATGTGGACATAGATTTTGAAAATTCTAGAGAGAATTTTAAAAGCTTCAACAGAATTTCAACAATTTTGAGAGGGATTTGAAAAGTTTCAATGGGAATGGGAAGAATTGGGACAAAAATTGAAAAATTTTTAAGGGACTTTGAAAAAATTTCAGCTGGAATTTTAGCCATTTTTTACGTGAAATTGTAAACATGTGGCCATGGATTTTGAAAATTCTAGAGAGAATTTTAAAAGCTTCAAGAGAATTTCAACAATTTTGAGAGGGATTTGAAAAGTTTCAAATGGGAATGGGAAGAATTGGGACAAAAATTGGAAAATTTTTAAGGGACTTTGAAAAAATTTCAACTGGAATTTTAGCCATTTTTTGACGTGAAATTGTAAACATGTGGCCATGGATTTTGAAAATTCTAGAGAGAATTTTAAAAAGCTTCAAGAGAATTTCAACAATTTTGAGAGGGATTTGAAAAGTTTCAATGGGAATGGGAAGAATTGGGACAAAAATTGGAAAATTTTTAAGGGACTTTGAAAAAATTTCAACTGGAATTTTAGCCATTTTTTGACGTGAAATTGTAAACATGTGGCCATGGATTTTGAAAATTCTAGAGAGAATTTTAAAAGCTTCAAGAGAATTTCAACAATTTTGAGAGGGATTTGAAAAGTTTCAATGGGAATGGGAAGAATTGGGACAAAAATTGGAAAATTTTTAAGGGACTTTGAAAAAATTTCAACTGGAATTTTAGCAATTTTTTGACGTGAAATTGTAAACATGTGGACATGGATTTTGAAAATTCTAGAGAGAATTTTAAAAGCTTCAAGAGAATTTCAACAATTTGGAGAGGGATTTGAAAAGTTTCAATGGGAATGGGAAGAATTGGACAAAAATTGGAAAATTTTTAAGGGACTTTGAAAAAATTTCAACTGGAATTTTAGCCATTTTTTGACGTGAAATTGTAAACATGTGGCCATGGATTTTGAAAATTCTAGAGAGAATTTTAAAAGCTTCAACAGAATTTCAACAATTTTGAGAGGGATTTGAAAAGTTTCAATGGGAATGGGAAGAATTGGGACAAAAATTGGAAAATTTTTAAGGGACTTTGAAAAAATTTCAACTGGAATTTTAGCCCTTTTTTGACGTGAAATTGTAAACATGTTGAAGTGGATTTTGAAAATTCTAGAGAGAATTTTAAAAGCTTCAACAGAATTTCAACAATTTTGAGAGGATTTGAAAAGTTTCAATGGGAATGGGAAGAATTGGGACAAAAATTGGAAAATTTTTAAGGGACTTTGAAAAAATTTCAACTGGAATTTTAGCCATTTTTTTATGTGAAATTGTAAACATGTGGACATGGATTTTGAAAATTCTAGAGAGAATTTTAAAAGCTTCAAGAGAATTTCAACAATTTTGAGAGGGATTTGAAAAGTTTCAATGGGAATGGGAAGAATTGGGACAAAAATTGGAAAATTTTTAAGGGACTTTGAAAAAATTTCAACTGGAATTTTAGCCATTTTTTGACGTGAAATTGTAAACATGTGGACATGGATTTTGAAAATTCTAGAGAGAATTTTAAAGCTTCAAGAGAATTTCAACAATTTTGAGAGGGATTTGAAAGTTTCAATGGGAATGGGAAGAATTGGGACAAAAATTGGAAAATTTTTAAGGGACTTTGAAAAAATTTCAACTGGAATTTTAGCCATTTTTTGACGTGAAATTGTAAACATGTGACATGGATTTTGAAAATTCTAGAGAGAATTTTAAAAGCTTCAAG
Organism: Streptopelia decaocto; assembly: GCF_964273445.1. Classification (NCBI taxonomy): domain Eukaryota; kingdom Metazoa; phylum Chordata; class Aves; order Columbiformes; family Columbidae; genus Streptopelia; species Streptopelia decaocto. The sequence continues at coordinate 4,983 of NW_028116920.1, read as the reverse complement.
AGAATTTCAACAATTTGGAGAGGATTTGAAAAGTTTCAATGGGAATGGGAAGAATTGGGACAAAAATTGGAAAATTTTTAAGGGACTTTGAAAAAATTTCAACTGGAATTTTAGCCATTTTTTGATGTGAAATTGTAAACATGTTGAAGTGGATTTTGAAAATTCTAGAGAGAATTTTAAAAGCTTCAACAGAATTTCAACAATTTTGAGAGGGATTTGAAAAGTTTCAATGGGAATGGGAAGAATTGGGACAAAAATTGGAAGATTTTTAAGGGACTTTGAAAAAATTTCAACTGGAATTTTAACAATTTTTTATGTGAAATTGTAAACATGTGGACATGGATTTTGAAAATTCTAGAGAGAATTTAAAAGCTTCAACAGAATTTCAACAATTTGGAGAGGGATTTGAAAAGTTTCAATGGGAATGGGAAGAATTGGGACAAAAATTGAAAAATTTTTAAGGGACTTTGAAAAAATTTCAGCTGGAATTTTAGCAATTTTTTTACGTGAAATTGTAAACATGTGGACATAGATTTTGAAAATTCTAGAGAGAATTTTAAAAGCTTCAACAGAATTCAACAATTTTGAGAGGGATTTGAAAAGTTTCAATGGGAATGGGAAGAATTGGGACAAAAATTGGAACATTTTTAAGGGACTTTGAAAAAATTTCAACTGGAATTTTAGCCATTTTTTATGTGAAATTGTAAACATGTGGACATGGATTTTGAAAATTCTAGAGAGAATTTTAAAAGCTTCAACAGAATTTCAACAATTTGGAGAGGGATTTGAAAAGTTTCAATGGGAATGGGAAGAATTGGGACAAAAATTGAAAAATTTTTAAGGACTTTGAAAAAATTTCAGCTGGAATTTTAGCAATTTTTTTACGTGAAATTGTAAACATGTGGACATAGATTTTGAAAATTCTAGAGAGAATTTTAAAAGCTTCAAGAGAATTTCAACAATTTTGAGAGGGATTTGAAAAGTTTCAATGGGAATGGGAAGAATTGGGACAAAAATTGGAAAATTTTTAAGGGACTTTGAAAAAATTTCAACTGGAATTTTAGCCATTTTTTGACGTGAAATTGTAACATGTGGACATGGATTTTGAAAATTCTAGAGAGAATTTTAAAAGCTTCAAGAGAATTTCAACAATTTGGAGAGGGATTTGAAAAGTTTCAATGGGAATGGGAAGAATTGGGACAAAAATTGGAAAATTTTTAAGGGACTTTGAAAAAATTTCAACTGGAATTTTAGCCATTTTTGACGTGAAATTGTAAACATGTGGCCATGGATTTTGAAAATTCTAGAGAGAATTTTAAAAGCTTCAACAGAATTTCAACAATTTTGAGAGGGATTTGAAAAGTTTCAATGGGAATGGGAAGAATTGGGACAAAAATTGGAAAATTTTTAAGGGACTTTTGAAAAATTTCAACTGGAATTTTAGCCCTTTTTTGACGTGAAATTGTAAACATGTTGAAGTGGATTTTGAAAATTCTAGAGAGAATTTTAAAAGCTTCAACAGAATTTCAACAATTTTGAGAGGGATTTGAAAAGTTTCAATGGGAATGGGAAGAATTGGGACAAAAATTGGAAAATTTTTAAGGGACTTTGAAAAAATTTCAACTGGAATTTTAGCCATTTTTTTATGTGAAAATTGTAAACATGTGGCCATGGATTTTGAAAATTCTAGAGAGAATTTTAAAAGCTTCAAGAGAATTTCAACAATTTTGAGAGGGATTTGAAAAGTTTCAATGGGAATGGGAAGAATTGGGACAAAAATTGGAAAATTTTTAAGGGACTTTGAAAAATTTCAACTGGAATTTTAGCCATTTTTTGACGTGAAATTGTAAACATGTGGACATGGATTTTGAAAATTCTAGAGAGAATTTTAAAAGCTTCAAGAGAATTTCAACAATTTTGAGAGGATTTGAAAAGTTTCAATGGGAATGGGAAGATTGGGACAAAAATTGGAAAATTTTTAAGGGACTTTGAAAAAATTTCAACTGGAATTTTAGCCATTTTTTGACGTGAAATTGTAAACATGTGGACATGGATTTTGAAATTCTAGAGAGAATTTTAAAAGCTTCAAGAGAATTTCAACAATTTTGAGAGGGATTTGAAAAGTTTCAATGGAATGGGAAGAATTGGGACAAAAATTGGAAAATTTTTAAGGGACTTTGAAAAAATTTCAACTGGAATTTTAGCCATTTTTTGATGTGAAATTGTAAACATGTTGAAGTGGATTTTGAAAATTCTAGAGAGAATTTTAAAAGCTTCAACAGAATTTCAACAATTTTGAGAGGGATTTGAAAAGTTTCAATGGGAATGGGAAGAATTGGGACAAAAATTGGAAGATTTTTAAGGGACTTTGAAAAAATTTCAACTGGAATTTTAACAATTATTTATGTGAAATTGTAAACATGTGACATGGATTTTGAAAATTCTAGAGAGAATTTTAAAAGCTTCAACAGAATTTCAACAATTTGGAGAGGGATTTGAAAGTTTCAATGGGAATGGGAAGAATTGGGACAAAAATTGGGAAAATTTTTAAGGGACTTTGAAAAAATTTCAACTGGAATTTTAGCCATTTTTTGATGTGAAATTGTAAACATGTGGCCATGGATTTTGAAAATTCTAGAGAGAATTTTAAAAGCTTCAAGAGAATTTCAACAATTTTGAGAGGGATTTGAAAAGTTTCAATGGGAATGGGAAGAATTGGGACAAAAATTGGAAATTTTTAAGGACTTTGAAAAAATTTCAACTGGAATTTAGCCATTTTTTGACGTGAAATTGTAAACATGTGGCCATGGATTTTGAAAATTCTAGAGAGAATTTTAAAAGCTTCAAGAGAATTTCAACAATTTTGAGAGGGATTTGAAAAGTTTCAATGGGAATGGGAAGAATTGGGACAAAAATTGGAAAATTTTTAAGGGACTTTGAAAAAATTTCAACTGGAATTTTAGCCATTTTTTGACGTGAAATTGTAAACATGTGGACATGGATTTTGAAAATTCTAGAGAGAATTTTAAAAGCTTCAAGAGAATTTCAACAATTTGGAGAGGGATTTGAAAAGTTTCAATGGGAATGGGAAGAATTGGGACAAAAATTGGAAAATTTTTAAGGGACTTTGAAAAAAATTTCAACTGGAATTTTAGCCATTTTTTGACGTGAAATTGTAAACATGTGGCCATGGATTTTGAAAATTCTAGAGAGAATTTTAAAAGCTTCAAGAGAATTCAACAATTTTGGAGAGGGATTTGAAAAGTTTCAATGGGAATGGGAAGAATTGGGACAAAAATTGGAAGATTTTTAAGGGACTTTGAAAAAATTTCAACTGGAATTTTAGCCATTTTTTGACGTGAAATTGTAAACATGTGGACATGGATTTTGAAAATTCTAGAGAGAATTTTAAAAGCTTCAAGAGAATTTCAACAATTTTGAGAGGGATTTGAAAAGTTTCAATGGGAATGGGAAGAATTGGGACAAAAATTGGAACATTTTTAAGGGACTTTGAAAAATTTCAACTGGAATTTTAGCCATTTTTTTATGTGAAATTGTAAACATGTGGACATGGATTTTGAAAATTCTAGAGAGAATTTTAAAAGCTTCAACAGAATTTCAACAATTTGGAGAGGGATTTGAAAAGTTTCAATGGGAATGGGAAGAATTGGGACAAAAATTGAAAAATTTTTAGGGACTTTGAAAAAATTTCAGCTGGAATTTTAGCAATTTTTTTACGTGAAATTGTAAACATGTGGACATGGATTTTGAAAATTCTAGAGAGAATTTTAAAAGCTTCAACAGAATTTCAACAATTTGGAGAGGGATTTGAAAAGTTTCAATGGGAATGGGAAGAATTGGGACAAAAATTGGAAATTTTTAAGGGACTTTGAAAAAATTTCAACTGGAATTTTAGCCATTTTTTGACGTGAAATTGTAAACATGTGGCCATGGATTTTGAAAATTCTAGAGAGAATTTAAAAGCTTCAACAAAATTTCAACAATTTTGAGAGGGATTTGAAAAGTTTCAATGGGAATGGGAAGAATTGGGACAAAAATTGGAAAATTTTTAAGGGACTTTGAAAAAATTTCAACTGGAATTTTAGCCCTTTTTTGACGTGAAATTGTAAACATGTTGAATTGGATTTTGAAAATTCTAGAGAGAATTTTAAAAGCTTCAAGAGAATTTCAACAATTTTGAGAGGGATTTGAAAAGTTTCAATGGGAATGGGAAGAATTGGGACAAAAATTGGAAATTTTTAAGGGACTTTGAAAAAATTTCAACTGGAATTTTAGCCATTTTTTGACGTGAAATTGTAAACATGTGGACATGGATTTTGAAAATTCTAGAGAGAATTTTAAAAGCTTCAACAGAATTTCAACAATTTGGAGAGGGATTTGAAAAGTTTCAATGGGAATGGAAGAATTGGGACAAAAATTGGAAAATTTTTAAGGGACTTTGAAAAAATTTTCAACTGGAATTTTAGCCATTTTTTGACGTGAAATTGTAAACATGTGGCCATGGATTTTGAAAATTCTAGAGAGAATTTTAAAAGCTTCAACAGAATTTCAACAATTTTGAGAGGGATTTGAAAAGTTTCAATGGGAATGGGAAGAATTGGGACAAAAATTGGAAAATTTTAAGGGACTTTGAAAAAATTTCAACTGGAAATTTTAGCCCTTTTTTGACGTGAAATTGTTAACATGTTGAAGTGGATTTTGAAAATTCTAGAGAGAATTTTAAAAGCTTCAACAGAATTTCAACAATTTTGAGAGGGATTTGAAAAGTTTCAATGGGAATGGGAAGAATTGGGACAAAAATTGGAAAATTTTTAAGGGACTTTGAAAAAATTTCAACTGGAATTTTAGCCATTTTTTGACGTGAAATTGTAAACATGTGGACATGGATTTTGAAAATTCTAGAGGAATTTTAAAAGCTTCAGAGAATTTCAACAATTTTGAGAGGGATTTGAAAAGTTTCAA
>NW_028116921.1:0-37510 GCF_964273445.1 Streptopelia decaocto | reverse complement strand
GGACTTTGAAAAAATCTATTTTAGCAATTTTTTATGTGAAATTGTAAACATGTGGCCATGGATTTTGAAAATTCTAGAGAGAATTTTAAAAGCTTCACAGAATTCAACAGTTTTGAGAGGATTTGAAAAGTTTCAATGGAATGGAAAATTGGGACAAAAATTGGAAAATTTTTAAGGGACTTTGAAAAAATTTCAACTGGAATTTTAGCATTTTTTTATGTGAAATTGTAAACATGTGGACATGGATTTTGAAAATTCTAGAGAGAATTTTAAAAGCTTCAACAGAATTTCAACAATTTTGAGAGGGATTTGAAAAGTTTCAATGGGAATGGGAAGAATTGGGACAAAAATTGGAAAATTTTTAAGGGACTTTGAAAAAATTTCAACTGGAATTTTAGCATTTTTTTACGTGAAATTGTAAACATGTGGACACGGATTTTGAAAATTCTAGAGAGAATTTTAAAAGCTTCAACAGAATTTCAACAATTTTGAGAGGGATTTGAAAAGTTTCAATGGGAATGGGAAGAATTGGGACAAAAATTGGAAATTTTTAAGGGACTTTTGAAAAAATTTCAACTGGAATTTTAGCCATTTTTTTGACGTGCCATGGATTTTGAAAATTCTAGAGAGAATTTTAAAAGCTTCAAGAGAATTTCAACAATTTTGAGAGGGATTTGAAAAGTTTCAATGGGAATGGGAAGAATTGGGACAAAAATTGGAAAATTTTTAAGGGACTTTGAAAAAATTTCAACTGGAATTTTAGCAATTTTTTGACGTGAAATTGTAAACATGTGGCCATGGATTTTGAAAATTCTAGAGAGAATTTTAAAAGCTTCAACAGAATTTCAACAATTTTGAGAGGGATTTGAAAAGTTTCAATGGGAATGGGAAGAATTGGGACAAAAATTGGAAAATTTTTAAGGGACTTTGAAAAAATTTCAACTGGAATTTTAGCCATTTTTTGACGTGAAATTGTAAACATGTGGACATGGATTTTGAAAATTCTAGAGAGAATTTTAAAAGCTTCAAGAGAATTTCAACAATTTTGAGAGGGATTTGAAAAGTTTCAATGGGAATGGGAAGAATTGGGACAAAAATTGGAAAATTTTTAAGGGACTTTGAAAAAATTTCAACTGGAATTTTAGCATTTTTTTATGTGAAATTGTAAACATGTGGACATGGATTTTGAAAATTCTAGAGAGAATTTTAAAAGCTTCAAGAGAATTTCAACAATTTTGAGAGGGATTTGAAAAGTTTCAATGGGAATGGGAAGAATTGGGACAAAAATTGGAAAATTTTTAAGGGACTTTGAAAAAATTTCAACTGGAATTTTAGCCATTTTTTACGTGAAATTGTAAACATGTGGCCATGGATTTTGAAAATTCTAGAGAGAATTTTAAAAGCTTCAACAGAATTTCATCAATTTTGAGAGGGATTTGAAAAGTTTCAATGGGAATGGGAAGAATTGGGACAAAAATTGGAAAATTTTTAAGGGACTTTGAAAAAATTTCAACTGGAATTTTAGCAATTTTTTTATTTGAAATTGTAAACATGTGGACATGGATTTTGAAAATTCTAGAGAGAATTTTAAAAGCTTCAACAGAATTTCTACAATTTTGAGAGGGATTTGAAAAGTTTCAATGGGAATGGGAAGAATTGGGACAAAAATTGGAAAATTTTTAAGGGACTTTGAAAAAATTTCAACTGGAATTTTAGCCATTTTTTGACGTGAAATTGTAAACATGTGGCCATGGATTTTGAAAATTCTAGAGAGAATTTTAAAAGCTTCAACAGAATTTCAACAATTTTGAGAGGGATTTGAAAAGTTTCAATGGGAATGGGAAGAATTGGGACAAAAATTGGAAAATTTTTAAGGGACTTTGAAAAATTTCAACTGGAATTTTAGCCATTTTTTGACGTGAAATTGTAAACATGTGGACATGGATTTTGAAAATTCTAGAGAGAATTTTAAAAGCTTCAAGAGAATTTCAACAATTTTGAGAGGGATTTGAAAAGTTTCAATGGGAATGGGAAGAATTGGGACAAAAATTGGAAAATTTTTAAGGGACTTTGAAAAAATTTCAACTGGAATTTTAGCATTTTTTTTACGTGAAATTGTAAACATGTGGACACGGATTTTGAAAATTCTAGAGAGAATTTTAAAAGCTTCAACAGAATTTCAACAATTTTGAGAGGGATTTGAAAAGTTTCAATGGGAATGGGAAGAATTGGGACAAAAATTGGAAAATTTTTAAGGGACTTTGAAAAAATTTCAACTGGAATTTTAGCAATTTTGTTACGTGAAATTGTAAACATGATGAAGTGGATTTTGAAAATTCTAGAGAGAATTTTAAAAGCTTCAACAGAATTTCAACAATTTGGAGAGGGATTTGAAAAGTTTCAATGGGAATGGGAAGAATTGGGACAAAAATTGGAAAATTTTTAAGGGACTTTGAAAAAATTTCAACTGGAATTTTAGCAATTTTTTTATGTGAAATTGTAAACATGTGGCCATGGATTTTGAAAATTCTAGAGAGAATTTTAAAAGCTTCAACAGAATTTCAACAGTTTTGAGAGGGATTTGAAAAGTTTCAATGGGAATGGGAAGAATTGGGACAAAAATTGGAAAATTTTTAAGGGACTTTGAAAAAATTTCAACTGGAATTTTAGCATTTTTTTATGTGAAATTGTAAACATGTGGACATGGATTTTGAAAATTCTAGAGAGAATTTTAAAAGCTTCAACAGAATTTCAACAATTTTGAGAGGGATTTGAAAAGTTTCAATGGGAATGGGAAGAATTGGGACAAAAATTGGAAAATTTTTAAGGGACTTTGAAAAAATTTCAACTGGAATTTTAGCATTTTTTTTACGTGAAATTGTAAACATGTGGACACGGATTTTGAAAATTCTAGAGAGAATTTTAAAAGCTTCAACAGAATTTCAACAATTTTGAGAGGGATTTGAAAAGTTTCAATGGGAATAGGAAGAATTGGGACAAAAATTGGAAAATTTTTAAGGGACTTTGAAAAAATTTCAACTGGAATTTTAGCCATTTTTTGACGTGAAATTGTAAACATGTGGCCATGGATTTTGAAAATTCTAGAGAGAATTTTAAAAGCTTCAAGAGAATTTCAACAATTTTGAGAGGGATTTGAAAAGTTTCAATGGGAATGGGAAGAATTGGGACAAAAATTGGAAAATTTTTAAGGGACTTTGAAAAAATTTCAACTGGAATTTTAGCAATTTTTTGACGTGAAATTGTAAACATGTGGCCATGGATTTTGAAAATTCTAGAGAGAATTTTAAAAGCTTCAACAGAATTTCAACAATTTTGAGAGGGATTTGAAAAGTTTCAATGGGAATGGGAAGAATTGGGACAAAAATTGGAAAATTTTTAAGGGACTTTGAAAAAATTTCAACTGGAATTTTAGCCATTTTTTGACGTGAAATTGTAAACATGTGGACATGGATTTTGAAAATTCTAGAGAGAATTTTAAAAGCTTCAAGAGAATTTCAACAATTTTGAGAGGGATTTGAAAAGTTTCAATGGGAATGGGAAGAATTGGGACAAAAATTGGAAAATTTTTAAGGGACTTTGAAAAAATTTCAACTGGAATTTTAGCATTTTTTTATGTGAAATTGTAAACATGTGGACATGGATTTTGAAAATTCTAGAGAGAATTTTAAAAGCTTCAAGAGAATTTCAACAATTTTGAGAGGGATTTGAAAAGTTTCAATGGGAATGGGAAGAATTGGGACAAAAATTGGAAAATTTTTAAGGGACTTTGAAAAAATTTCAACTGGAATTTTAGCCATTTTTTACGTGAAATTGTAAACATGTGGCCATGGATTTTGAAAATTCTAGAGAGAATTTTAAAAGCTTCAACAGAATTTCATCAATTTTGAGAGGGATTTGAAAAGTTTCAATGGGAATGGGAAGAATTGGGACAAAAATTGGAAAATTTTTAAGGGACTTTGAAAAAATTTCAACTGGAATTTTAGCAATTTTTTTATTTGAAATTGTAAACATGTGGACATGGATTTTGAAAATTCTAGAGAGAATTTTAAAAGCTTCAACAGAATTTCTACAATTTTGAGAGGGATTTGAAAAGTTTCAATGGGAATGGGAAGAATTGGGACAAAAATTGGAAAATTTTTAAGGGACTTTGAAAAAATTTCAACTGGAATTTTAGCCATTTTTTGACGTGAAATTGTAAACATGTGGCCATGGATTTTGAAAATTCTAGAGAGAATTTTAAAAGCTTCAACAGAATTTCAACAATTTTGAGAGGGATTTGAAAAGTTTCAATGGGAATGGGAAGAATTGGGACAAAAATTGGAAAATTTTTAAGGGACTTTGAAAAAATTTCAACTGGAATTTTAGCCATTTTTTGACGTGAAATTGTAAACATGTGGACATGGATTTTGAAAATTCTAGAGAGAATTTTAAAAGCTTCAAGAGAATTTCAACAATTTTGAGAGGGATTTGAAAAGTTTCAATGGGAATGGGAAGAATTGGGACAAAAATTGGAAAATTTTTAAGGGACTTTGAAAAAATTTCAACTGGAATTTTAGCATTTTTTTTACGTGAAATTGTAAACATGTGGACACGGATTTTGAAAATTCTAGAGAGAATTTTAAAAGCTTCAACAGAATTTCAACAATTTTGAGAGGGATTTGAAAAGTTTCAATGGGAATGGAAGAATTGGGACAAAAATTGGAAAATTTTTAAGGGACTTTGAAAAAATTTCAACTGGAATTTTAGCAATTTTGTTACGTGAAATTGTAAACATGATGAAGTGGATTTTGAAAATTCTAGAGAGAATTTTAAAAGCTTCAACAGAATTTCAACAATTTGGAGAGGGATTTGAAAAGTTTCAATGGGAATGGGAAGAATTGGGACAAAAATTGGAAAATTTTTAAGGGACTTTGAAAAAATTTCAACTGGAATTTTAGCAATTTTTTTATGTGAAATTGTAAACATGTGGCCATGGATTTTGAAAATTCTAGAGAGAATTTTAAAAGCTTCAACAGAATTTCAACAGTTTTGAGAGGGATTTGAAAAGTTTCAATGGGAATGGGAAGAATTGGGACAAAAATTGGAAAATTTTTAAGGGACTTTGAAAAAATTTCAACTGGAATTTTAGCATTTTTTTATGTGAAATTGTAAACATGTGGACATGGATTTTGAAAATTCTAGAGAGAATTTTAAAAGCTTCAACAGAATTTCAACAATTTTGAGAGGGATTTGAAAAGTTTCAATGGGAATGGGAAGAATTGGGACAAAAATTGGAAAATTTTTAAGGGACTTTGAAAAAATTTCAACTGGAATTTTAGCATTTTTTTTACGTGAAATTGTAAACATGTGGACACGGATTTTGAAAATTCTAGAGAGAATTTTAAAAGCTTCAACAGAATTTCAACAATTTTGAGAGGGATTTGAAAAGTTTCAATGGGAATAGGAAGAATTGGGACAAAAATTGGAAAATTTTTAAGGGACTTTGAAAAAATTTCAACTGGAATTTTAGCCATTTTTTGACGTGAAATTGTAAACATGTGGCCATGGATTTTGAAAATTCTAGAGAGAATTTTAAAAGCTTCAAGAGAATTTCAACAATTTTGAGAGGGATTTGAAAAGTTTCAATGGGAATGGGAAGAATTGGGACAAAAATTGGAAAATTTTTAAGGGACTTTGAAAAAATTTCAACTGGAATTTTAGCAATTTTTGACGTGAAATTGTAAACATGTGGCCATGGATTTTGAAAATTCTAGAGAGAATTTTAAAAGCTTCAACAGAATTTCAACAATTTTGAGAGGGATTTGAAAAGTTTCAATGGGAATGGGAAGAATTGGGACAAAAATTGGAAAATTTTTAAGGGACTTTGAAAAAATTTCAACTGGAATTTTAGCCATTTTTTGACGTGAAATTGTAAACATGTGGACATGGATTTTGAAAATTCTAGAGAGAATTTTAAAAGCTTCAAGAGAATTTCAACAATTTTGAGAGGGATTTGAAAAGTTTCAATGGGAATGGGAAGAATTGGGACAAAAATTGGAAAATTTTTAAGGGACTTTGAAAAAATTTCAACTGGAATTTTAGCATTTTTTTATGTGAAATTGTAAACATGTGGACATGGATTTTGAAAATTCTAGAGAGAATTTTAAAAGCTTCAAGAGAATTTCAACAATTTTGAGAGGGATTTGAAAAGTTTCAATGGGAATGGGAAGAATTGGGACAAAAATTGGAAAATTTTTAAGGGACTTTGAAAAAATTTCAACTGGAATTTTAGCCATTTTTTACGTGAAATTGTAAACATGTGGCCATGGATTTTGAAAATTCTAGAGAGAATTTTAAAAGCTTCAACAGAATTTCATCAATTTTGAGAGGGATTTGAAAAGTTTCAATGGGAATGGGAAGAATTGGGACAAAAATTGGAAAATTTTTAAGGGACTTTGAAAAAATTTCAACTGGAATTTTAGCAATTTTTTTATTTGAAATTGTAAACATGTGGACATGGATTTTGAAAATTCTAGAGAGAATTTTAAAAGCTTCAACAGAATTTCTACAATTTTGAGAGGGATTTGAAAAGTTTCAATGGGAATGGGAAGAATTGGGACAAAAATTGGAAAATTTTTAAGGGACTTTGAAAAAATTTCAACTGGAATTTTAGCCATTTTTTGACGTGAAATTGTAAACATGTGGCCATGGATTTGAAAATTCTAGAGAGAATTTTAAAAGCTTCAACAGAATTTCAACAATTTTGAGAGGGATTTGAAAAGTTTCAATGGGAATGGGAAGAATTGGGACAAAAATTGGAAAATTTTTAAGGGACTTTGAAAAAATTTCAACTGGAATTTTAGCCATTTTTTGACGTGAAATTGTAAACATGTGGACATGGATTTTGAAAATTCTAGAGAGAATTTTAAAAGCTTCAAGAGAATTTCAACAATTTTGAGAGGGATTTGAAAAGTTTCAATGGGAATGGGAAGAATTGGGACAAAAATTGGAAAATTTTTAAGGGACTTTGAAAAAATTTCAACTGGAATTTTAGCCATTTTTTTATGTGAAATTGTAAACATGTGGCCATGGATTTTGAAAATTCTAGAGAGAATTTTAAAAGCTTCAACAGAATTTCAACAATATTGAGAGGGATTTGAAAAGTTTCAATGGGAATGGGAAGAATTGGGACAAAAATTGGAAAATTTTTAAGGGACTTTGAAAAAATTTCAACTGGAATTTTAGCATTTTTTTATGTGAAATTGTAAACATGTGGACATGGATTTTGAAAATTCTAGAGAGAATTTTAAAAGCTTCAACAGAATTTCAACAATTTTGAGAGGGATTTGAAAAGTTTCAATGGGAATGGGAAGAATTGGGACAAAAATTGGAAAATTTTTAAGGGACTTTGAAAAAATTTCAACTGGAATTTTAGACATTTTTTACGTGAAATTGTAAACATGTGGCCATGGATTTTGAAAATTCTAGAGAGAATTTTAAAAGCTTCAACAGAATTTCATCAATTTTGAGAGGGATTTGAAAAGTTTCAATGGGAATGGGAAGAATTGGGACAAAAATTGGAAAATTTTTAAGGGACTTTGAAAAAATTTCAACTGGAATTTTAGCAATTTTTTTATTTGAAATTGTAAACATGTGGACATGGATTTTGAAAATTCTAGAGAGAATTTTAAAAGCTTCAACAGAATTTCTACAATTTTGAGAGGGATTTGAAAAGTTTCAATGGGAATGGGAAGAATTGGGACAAAAATTGGAAAATTTTTAAGGGACTTTGAAAAAATTTCAACTGGAATTTTAGCCATTTTTTGACGTGAAATTGTAAACATGTGGACATGGATTTTGAAAATTCTAGAGAGAATTTTAAAAGCTTCAAGAGAATTTCAACAATTTTGAGAGGGATTTGAAAAGTTTCAATGGGAATGGGAAGAATTGGGACAAAAATTGGAAAATTTTTAAGGGACTTTGAAAAAATTTCAACTGGAATTTTAGCCATTTTTTGACGTGAAATTGTAAACATGTGGACATGGATTTTGAAAATTCTAGAGAGAATTTTAAAAGCTTCAAGAGAATTTCAACAATTTTGAGAGGGATTTGAAAAGTTTCAATGGGAATGGGAAGAATTGGGACAAAAATTGGAAAATTTTTAAGGGACTTTGAAAAAATTTCAACTGGAATTTTAGCATTTTTTTATGTGAAATTGTAAACATGTGGACATGGATTTTGAAAATTCTAGAGAGAATTTTAAAAGCTTCAAGAGAATTTCAACAATTTTGAGAGGGATTTGAAAAGTTTCAATGGGAATGGGAAGAATTGGGACAAAAATTGGAAAATTTTTAAGGGACTTTGAAAAAATTTCAACTGGAATTTTAGACATTTTTTACGTGAAATTGTAAACATGTGGCCATGGATTTTGAAAATTCTAGAGAGAATTTTAAAAGCTTCAACAGAATTTCATCAATTTTGAGAGGGATTTGAAAAGTTTCAATGGGAATGGGAAGAATTGGGACAAAAATTGGAAAATTTTTAAGGGACTTTGAAAAAATTTCAACTGGAATTTTAGCAATTTTTTTATTTGAAATTGTAAACATGTGGACATGGATTTTGAAAATTCTAGAGAGAATTTTAAAAGCTTCAACAGAATTTCTACAATTTTGAGAGGGATTTGAAAAGTTTCAATGGGAATGGGAAGAATTGGGACAAAAATTGGAAAATTTTTAAGGGACTTTGAAAAAATTTCAACTGGAATTTTAGCCATTTTTTGACGTGAAATTGTAAACATGTGGCCATGGATTTTGAAAATTCTAGAGAGAATTTTAAAAGCTTCAACAGAATTTCAACAATTTTGAGAGGGATTTGAAAAGTTTCAATGGGAATGGGAAGAATTGGGACAAAAATTGGAAAATTTTTAAGGGACTTTGAAAAAATTTCAACTGGAATTTTAGCCATTTTTTGACGTGAAATTGTAAACATGTGGACATGGATTTTGAAAATTCTAGAGAGAATTTTAAAAGCTTCAAGAGAATTTCAACAATTTTGAGAGGGATTTGAAAAGTTTCAATGGGAATGGGAAGAATTGGGACAAAAATTGGAAAATTTTTAAGGGACTTTGAAAAAATTTCAACTGGAATTTTAGCCATTTTTTTATGTGAAATTGTAAACATGTGGCCATGGATTTTGAAAATTCTAGAGAGAATTTTAAAAGCTTCAACAGAATTTCAACAATATTGAGAGGGATTTGAAAAGTTTCAATGGGAATGGGAAGAATTGGGACAAAAATTGGAAAATTTTTAAGGGACTTTGAAAAAATTTCAACTGGAATTTTAGCATTTTTTTATGTGAAATTGTAAACATGTGGACATGGATTTTGAAAATTCTAGAGAGAATTTTAAAAGCTTCAACAGAATTTCAACAATTTTGAGAGGGATTTGAAAAGTTTCAATGGGAATGGGAAGAATTGGGACAAAAATTGGAAAATTTTTAAGGGACTTTGAAAAAATTTCAACTGGAATTTTAGCATTTTTTTTACGTGAAATTGTAAACATGTGGACACGGATTTTGAAAATTCTAGAGAGAATTTTAAAAGCTTCAACAGAATTTCAACAATTTTGAGAGGGATTTGAAAAGTTTCAATGGGAATAGGAAGAATTGGGACAAAAATTGGAAAATTTTTAAGGGACTTTGAAAAAATTTCAACTGGAATTTTAGCCATTTTTTGACGTGAAATTGTAAACATGTGGCCATGGATTTTGAAAATTCTAGAGAGAATTTTAAAAGCTTCAAGAGAATTTCAACAATTTTGAGAGGGATTTGAAAAGTTTCAATGGGAATGGGAAGAATTGGGACAAAAATTGGAAAATTTTTAAGGGACTTTGAAAAAATTTCAACTGGAATTTTAGCAATTTTTTGACGTGAAATTGTAAACATGTGGCCATGGATTTTGAAAATTCTAGAGAGAATTTTAAAAGCTTCAACAGAATTTCAACAATTTTGAGAGGGATTTGAAAAGTTTCAATGGGAATGGGAAGAATTGGGACAAAAATTGGAAAATTTTTAAGGGACTTTGAAAAAATTTCAACTGGAATTTTAGCCATTTTTTGACGTGAAATTGTAAACATGTGGCCATGGATTTTGAAAATTCTAGAGAGAATTTTAAAAGCTTCAAGAGAATTTCAACAATTTTGAGAGGGATTTGAAAAGTTTCAATGGGAATGGGAAGAATTGGGACAAAAATTGGAAAATTTTTAAGGGACTTGGAAAAAATTTCAACTGGAATTTTAGCATTTTTTTATGTGAAATTGTAAACATGTGGCCATGGATTTTGAAAATTCTAGAGAGAATTTTAAAAGCTTAGAGAATTTCAACGATTTTGAGAGGGATTTGAAAAGTTTCAATGGGAATGGGAAGAATTGGGACAAAAATTGGAAAATTTTTAAGGGACTTTGAAAAAATTTCAACTGGAATTTTAGCATTTTTTTTACGTGAAATTGTAAACATGTGGACACGGATTTTGAAAATTCTAGAGAGAATTTTAAAAGCTTCAACAGAATTTCAACAATTTTGAGAGGGATTTGAAAAGTTTCAATGGGAATAGGAAGAATTGGGACAAAAATTGGAAAATTTTTAAGGGACTTTGAAAAAATTTCAACTGGAATTTTAGCCATTTTTTGACGTGAAATTGTAAACATGTGGCCATGGATTTTGAAAATTCTAGAGAGAATTTTAAAAGCTTCAACAGAATTTCAACAATTTTGAGAGGGATTTGAAAAGTTTCAATGGGAATGGGAAGAATTGGGACAAAAATTGGAAAATTTTTAAGGGACTTTGAAAAAATTTCAACTGGAATTTTAGCAATTTTTTTATGTGAAATTGTAAACATGTGGCCATGGATTTTGAAAATTCTAGAGAGAATTTTAAAAGCTTCAACAGAATTTCAACAGTTTTGAGAGGGATTTGAAAAGTTTCAATGGGAATGGGAAGAATTGGGACAAAAATTGGAAAATTTTTAAGGGACTTTGAAAAAATTTCAACTGGAATTTTAGCATTTTTTTATGTGAAATTGTAAACATGTGGACATGGATTTTGAAAATTCTAGAGAGAATTTTAAAAGCTTCAACAGAATTTCAACAATTTTGAGAGGGATTTGAAAAGTTTCAATGGGAATGGGAAGAATTGGGACAAAAATTGGAAAATTTTTAAGGGACTTTGAAAAAATTTCAACTGGAATTTTAGCATTTTTTTTACGTGAAATTGTAAACATGTGGACACGGATTTTGAAAATTCTAGAGAGAATTTTAAAAGCTTCAACAGAATTTCAACAATTTTGAGAGGGATTTGAAAAGTTTCAATGGGAATAGGAAGAATTGGGACAAAAATTGGAAAATTTTTAAGGGACTTTGAAAAAATTTCAACTGGAATTTTAGCCATTTTTTGACGTGAAATTGTAAACATGTGGCCATGGATTTTGAAAATTCTAGAGAGAATTTTAAAAGCTTCAAGAGAATTTCAACAATTTTGAGAGGGATTTGAAAAGTTTCAATGGGAATGGGAAGAATTGGGACAAAAATTGGAAAATTTTTAAGGGACTTTGAAAAAATTTCAACTGGAATTTTAGCAATTTTTTGACGTGAAATTGTAAACATGTGGCCATGGATTTTGAAAATTCTAGAGAGAATTTTAAAAGCTTCAACAGAATTTCAACAATTTTGAGAGGGATTTGAAAAGTTTCAATGGGAATGGGAAGAATTGGGACAAAAATTGGAAAATTTTTAAGGGACTTTGAAAAAATTTCAACTGGAATTTTAGCCATTTTTTGACGTGAAATTGTAAACATGTGGACATGGATTTTGAAAATTCTAGAGAGAATTTTAAAAGCTTCAAGAGAATTTCAACAATTTTGAGAGGGATTTGAAAAGTTTCAATGGGAATGGGAAGAATTGGGACAAAAATTGGAAAATTTTTAAGGGACTTTGAAAAAATTTCAACTGGAATTTTAGCATTTTTTTATGTGAAATTGTAAACATGTGGACATGGATTTTGAAAATTCTAGAGAGAATTTTAAAAGCTTCAAGAGAATTTCAACAATTTTGAGAGGGATTTGAAAAGTTTCAATGGGAATGGGAAGAATTGGGACAAAAATTGGAAAATTTTTAAGGGACTTTGAAAAAATTTCAACTGGAATTTTAGCCATTTTTTACGTGAAATTGTAAACATGTGGCCATGGATTTTGAAAATTCTAGAGAGAATTTTAAAAGCTTCAACAGAATTTCATCAATTTTGAGAGGGATTTGAAAAGTTTCAATGGGAATGGGAAGAATTGGGACAAAAATTGGAAAATTTTTAAGGGACTTTGAAAAAATTTCAACTGGAATTTTAGCAATTTTTTTATTTGAAAT
The DNA here is from genome assembly GCF_964273445.1 of Streptopelia decaocto. Classification (NCBI taxonomy): domain Eukaryota; kingdom Metazoa; phylum Chordata; class Aves; order Columbiformes; family Columbidae; genus Streptopelia; species Streptopelia decaocto. The sequence continues at coordinate 25,100 of NW_028116921.1, read as the reverse complement.
TGTAAACATGTGGACATGGATTTTGAAAATTCTAGAGAGAATTTTAAAAGCTTCAACAGAATTTCTACAATTTTGAGAGGGATTTGAAAAGTTTCAATGGGAATGGGAAGAATTGGGACAAAAATTGGAAAATTTTTAAGGGACTTTGAAAAAATTTCAACTGGAATTTTAGCATTTTTTTATGTGAAATTGTAAACATGTGGACATGGATTTTGAAAATTCTAGAGAGAATTTTAAAAGCTTCAACAGAATTTCAACAATTTTGAGAGGGATTTGAAAAGTTTCAATGGGAATGGGAAGAATTGGGACAAAAATTGGAAAATTTTTAAGGGACTTTGAAAAAATTTCAACTGGAATTTTAGCATTTTTTTTACGTGAAATTGTAAACATGTGGACACGGATTTTGAAAATTCTAGAGAGAATTTTAAAAGCTTCAACAGAATTTCAACAATTTTGAGAGGGATTTGAAAAGTTTCAATGGGAATAGGAAGAATTGGGACAAAAATTGGAAAATTTTTAAGGGACTTTGAAAAAATTTCAACTGGAATTTTAGCCATTTTTTGACGTGAAATTGTAAACATGTGGCCATGGATTTTGAAAATTCTAGAGAGAATTTTAAAAGCTTCAAGAGAATTTCAACAATTTTGAGAGGGATTTGAAAAGTTTCAATGGGAATGGGAAGAATTGGGACAAAAATTGGAAAATTTTTAAGGGACTTTGAAAAAATTTCAACTGGAATTTTAGCAATTTTTTGACGTGAAATTGTAAACATGTGGCCATGGATTTTGAAAATTCTAGAGAGAATTTTAAAAGCTTCAACAGAATTTCAACAATTTTGAGAGGGATTTGAAAAGTTTCAATGGGAATGGGAAGAATTGGGACAAAAATTGGAAAATTTTTAAGGGACTTTGAAAAAATTTCAACTGGAATTTTAGCCATTTTTTGACGTGAAATTGTAAACATGTGGACATGGATTTTGAAAATTCTAGAGAGAATTTTAAAAGCTTCAAGAGAATTTCAACAATTTTGAGAGGGATTTGAAAAGTTTCAATGGGAATGGGAAGAATTGGGACAAAAATTGGAAAATTTTTAAGGGACTTTGAAAAAATTTCAACTGGAATTTTAGCCATTTTTTTATGTGAAATTGTAAACATGTGGCCATGGATTTTGAAAATTCTAGAGAGAATTTTAAAAGCTTCAACAGAATTTCAACGATTTTGAGAGGGATTTGAAAAGTTTCAATGGGAATGGGAAGAATTGGGACAAAAATTGGAAAATTTTTAAGGGACTTTGAAAAAATTTCAACTGGAATTTTAGCATTTTTTTTACGTGAAATTGTAAACATGTGGACACGGATTTTGAAAATTCTAGAGAGAATTTTAAAAGCTTCAACAGAATTTCAACAATTTTGAGAGGGATTTGAAAAGTTTCAATGGGAATAGGAAGAATTGGGACAAAAATTGGAAAATTTTTAAGGGACTTTGAAAAAATTTCAACTGGAATTTTAGCCATTTTTTGACGTGAAATTGTAAACATGTGGCCATGGATTTTGAAAATTCTAGAGAGAATTTTAAAAGCTTCAACAGAATTTCAACAATTTTGAGAGGGATTTGAAAAGTTTCAATGGGAATGGGAAGAATTGGGACAAAAATTGGAAAATTTTTAAGGGACTTTGAAAAAATTTCAACTGGAATTTTAGCCATTTTTTGACGTGAAATTGTAAACATGTGGCCATGGATTTTGAAAATTCTAGAGAGAATTTTAAAAGCTTCAGCAGAATTTCAACAATTTTGAGAGGGATTTGAAAAGTTTCAATGGGAATGGGAAGAATTGGGACAAAAATTGGAAAATTTTTAAGGGACTTTGAAAAAATTTCAACTGGAATTTTAGCATTTTTTTTACGTGAAATTGTAAACATGTGGACACGGATTTTGAAAATTCTAGAGAGAATTTTAAAAGCTTCAACAGAATTTCAACAGTTTTGAGAGGGATTTGAAAAGTTTCAATGGGAATGGGAAGAATTGGGACAAAAATTGGAAAATTTTTCAGGGACTTTGAAAAAATTTCAACTGGAATTTTAGCCATTTTTTGACGTGAAATTGTAAACATGTGGCCATGGATTTTGAAAATTCTAGAGAGAATTTTAAAAGCTTCAAGAGAATTTCAACAATTTTGAGAGGGATTTGAAAAGTTTCAATGGGAATGGGAAGAATTGGGACAAAAATTGGAAAATTTTTAAGGGACTTTGAAAAAATTTCAACTGGAATTTTAGCCATTTTTTACGTGAAATTGTAAACATGTGGCCATGGATTTTGAAAATTCTAGAGAGAATTTTAAAAGCTTCAACAGAATTTCATCAATTTTGAGAGGGATTTGAAAAGTTTCAATGGGAATGGGAAGAATTGGGACAAAAATTGGAAAATTTTTAAGGGACTTTGAAAAAATTTCAACTGGAATTTTAGCAATTTTTTTATTTGAAATTGTAAACATGTGGACATGGATTTTGAAAATTCTAGAGAGAATTTTAAAAGCTTCAACAGAATTTCTACAATTTTGAGAGGGATTTGAAAAGTTTCAATGGGAATGGGAAGAATTGGGACAAAAATTGGAAAATTTTTAAGGGACTTTGAAAAAATTTCAACTGGAATTTTAGCCATTTTTTGACGTGAAATTGTAAACATGTGGCCATGGATTTTGAAAATTCTAGAGAGAATTTTAAAAGCTTCAACAGAATTTCAACAATTTTGAGAGGGATTTGAAAAGTTTCAATGGGAATGGGAAGAATTGGGACAAAAATTGGAAAATTTTTAAGGGACTTTGAAAAAATTTCAACTGGAATTTTAGCCATTTTTTGACGTGAAATTGTAAACATGTGGACATGGATTTTGAAAATTCTAGAGAGAATTTTAAAAGCTTCAAGAGAATTTCAACAATTTTGAGAGGGATTTGAAAAGTTTCAATGGGAATGGGAAGAATTGGGACAAAAATTGGAAAATTTTTAAGGGACTTTGAAAAAATTGCAACTGGAATTTTAGCCATTTTTTTATGTGAAATTGTAAACATGTGGCCATGGATTTTGAAAATTCTAGAGAGAATTTTAAAAGCTTCAAGAGAATTTCAACAATTTTGAGAGGGATTTGAAAAGTTTCAATGGGAATGGGAAGAATTGGGACAAAAATTGGAAAATTTTTAAGGGACTTTGAAAAAATTTCAACTGGAATTTTAGCATTTTTTTATGTGAAATTGTAAACATGTGGACATGGATTTTGAAAATTCTAGAGAGAATTTTAAAAGCTTCAACAGAATTTCAACAATTTTGAGAGGGATTTGAAAAGTTTCAATGGGAATGGGAAGAATTGGGACAAAAATTGGAAAATTTTTAAGGGACTTTGAAAAAATTTCAACTGGAATTTTAGCATTTTTTTTACGTGAAATTGTAAACATGTGGACACGGATTTTGAAAATTCTAGAGAGAATTTTAAAAGCTTCAACAGAATTTCAACAATTTTGAGAGGGATTTGAAAAGTTTCAATGGGAATAGGAAGAATTGGGACAAAAATTGGAAAATTTTTAAGGGACTTTGAAAAAATTTCAACTGGAATTTTAGCCATTTTTTGACGTGAAATTGTAAACATGTGGCCATGGATTTTGAAAATTCTAGAGAGAATTTTAAAAGCTTCAAGAGAATTTCAACAATTTTGAGAGGGATTTGAAAAGTTTCAATGGGAATGGGAAGAATTGGGACAAAAATTGGAAAATTTTTAAGGGACTTTGAAAAAATTTCAACTGGAATTTTAGCAATTTTTTGACGTGAAATTGTAAACATGTGGCCATGGATTTTGAAAATTCTAGAGAGAATTTTAAAAGCTTCAACAGAATTTCAACAATTTTGAGAGGGATTTGAAAAGTTTCAATGGGAATGGGAAGAATTGGGACAAAAATTGGAAAATTTTTAAGGGACTTTGAAAAAATTTCAACTGGAATTTTAGCCATTTTTTGACGTGAAATTGTAAACATGTGGACATGGATTTTGAAAATTCTAGAGAGAATTTTAAAAGCTTCAAGAGAATTTCAACAATTTTGAGAGGGATTTGAAAAGTTTCAATGGGAATGGGAAGAATTGGGACAAAAATTGGAAAATTTTTTAAGGGACTTTGAAAAAATTTCAACTGGAATTTTAGCATTTTTTTATGTGAAATTGTAAACATGTGGCCATGGATTTTGAAAATTCTAGAGAGAATTTTAAAAGCTTCAACAGAATTTCAACGATTTTGAGAGGGATTTGAAAAGTTTCAATGGGAATGGGAAGAATTGGGACAAAAATTGGAAAATTTTTAAGGGACTTTGAAAAAATTTCAACTGGAATTTTAGCATTTTTTTTACGTGAAATTGTAAACATGTGGACACGGATTTTGAAAATTCTAGAGAGAATTTTAAAAGCTTCAACAGAATTTCAACAATTTTGAGAGGGATTTGAAAAGTTTCAATGGGAATAGGAAGAATTGGGACAAAAATTGGAAAATTTTTAAGGGACTTTGAAAAAATTTCAACTGGAATTTTAGCCATTTTTTGACGTGAAATTGTAAACATGTGGCCATGGATTTTGAAAATTCTAGAGAGAATTTTAAAAGCTTCAACAGAATTTCAACAATTTTGAGAGGGATTTGAAAAGTTTCAATGGGAATGGGAAGAATTGGGACAAAAATTGGAAAATTTTTAAGGGACTTTGAAAAAATTTCAACTGGAATTTTAGCAATTTTTTTATGTGAAATTGTAAACATGTGGCCATGGATTTTGAAAATTCTAGAGAGAATTTTAAAAGCTTCAACAGAATTTCAACAGTTTTGAGAGGGATTTGAAAAGTTTCAATGGGAATGGGAAGAATTGGGACAAAAATTGGAAAATTTTTAAGGGACTTTGAAAAAATTTCAACTGGAATTTTAGCATTTTTTTATGTGAAATTGTAAACATGTGGACATGGATTTTGAAAATTCTAGAGAGAATTTTAAAAGCTTCAACAGAATTTCAACAATTTTGAGAGGGATTTGAAAAGTTTCAATGGGAATGGGAAGAATTGGGACAAAAATTGGAAAATTTTTAAGGGACTTTGAAAAAATTTCAACTGGAATTTTAGCATTTTTTTTACGTGAAATTGTAAACATGTGGACACGGATTTTGAAAATTCTAGAGAGAATTTTAAAAGCTTCAACAGAATTTCAACAATTTTGAGAGGGATTTGAAAAGTTTCAATGGGAATAGGAAGAATTGGGACAAAAATTGGAAAATTTTTAAGGGACTTTGAAAAAATTTCAACTGGAATTTTAGCCATTTTTTGACGTGAAATTGTAAACATGTGGCCATGGATTTTGAAAATTCTAGAGAGAATTTTAAAAGCTTCAAGAGAATTTCAACAATTTTGAGAGGGATTTGAAAAGTTTCAATGGGAATGGGAAGAATTGGGACAAAAATTGGAAAATTTTTAAGGGACTTTGAAAAAATTTCAACTGGAATTTTAGCCATTTTGTTACGTGAAATTGTAAACATGTGGCCATGGATTTTGAAAATTCTAGAGAGAATTTTAAAAGCTTCAACAGAATTTCAACAATTTTGAGAGGGATTTGAAAAGTTTCAATGGGAATGGGAAGAATTGGGACAAAAATTGGAAAATTTTTAAGGGACTTTGAAAAAATTTCAACTGGAATTTTAGCCATTTTTTGACGTGAAATTGTAAACATGTGGACATGGATTTTGAAAATTCTAGAGAGAATTTTAAAAGCTTCAAGAGAATTTCAACAATTTTGAGAGGGATTTGAAAAGTTTCAATGGGAATGGGAAGAATTGGGACAAAAATTGGAAAATTTTTAAGGGACTTTGAAAAAATTTCAACTGGAATTTTAGCATTTTTTTATGTGAAATTGTAAACATGTGGACATGGATTTTGAAAATTCTAGAGAGAATTTTAAAAGCTTCAACAGAATTTCAACAATTTTGAGAGGGATTTGAAAAGTTTCAATGGGAATGGGAAGAATTGGGACAAAAATTGGAAAATTTTTAAGGGACTTTGAAAAAATTTCAACTGGAATTTTAGCATTTTTTTTACGTGAAATTGTAAACATGTGGACACGGATTTTGAAAATTCTAGAGAGAATTTTAAAAGCTTCAACAGAATTTCAACAATTTTGAGAGGGATTTGAAAAGTTTCAATGGGAATAGGAAGAATTGGGACAAAAATTGGAAAATTTTTAAGGGACTTTGAAAAAATTTCAACTGGAATTTTAGCCATTTTTTGACGTGAAATTGTAAACATGTGGCCATGGATTTTGAAAATTCTAGAGAGAATTTTAAAAGCTTCAGCAGAATTTCAACAATTTTGAGAGGGATTTGAAAAGTTTCAATGGGAATGGGAAGAATTGGGACAAAAATTGGAAAATTTTTCAGGGACTTTGAAAAAATTTCAACTGGAATTTTAGCATTTTTTTTACGTGAAATTGTAAACATGTGGACACGGATTTTGAAAATTCTAGAGAGAATTTTAAAAGCTTCAACAGAATTTCAACAGTTTTGAGAGGGATTTGAAAAGTTTCAATGGGAATGGGAAGAATTGGGACAAAAATTGGAAAATTTTTCAGGGACTTTGAAAAAATTTCAACTGGAATTTTAGCCATTTTTTGACGTGAAATTGTAAACATGTGGCCATGGATTTTGAAAATTCTAGAGAGAATTTTAAAAGCTTCAAGAGAATTTCAACAATTTTGAGAGGGATTTGAAAAGTTTCAATGGGAATGGGAAGAATTGGGACAAAAATTGGAAAATTTTTAAGGGACTTTGAAAAAATTTCAACTGGAATTTTAGCCATTTTTTACGTGAAATTGTAAACATGTGGCCATGGATTTTGAAAATTCTAGAGAGAATTTTAAAAGCTTCAACAGAATTTCATCAATTTTGAGAGGGATTTGAAAAGTTTCAATGGGAATCGGAAGAATTGGGACAAAAATTGGAAAATTTTTAAGGGACTTTGAAAAAATTTCAACTGGAATTTTAGCCATTTTGTTACGTGAAATTGTAAACATGTGGACATGGATTTTGAAAATTCTAGAGAGAATTTTAAAAGCTTCAAGAGAATTTCAACAATTTTGAGAGGGATTTGAAAAGTTTCAATGGGAATGGGAAGAATTGGGACAAAAATTGGAAAATTTTTAAGGGACTTTGAAAAAATTTCAACTGGAATTTTAGCCATTTTTTGACGTGAAATTGTAAACATGTGGCCATGGATTTTGAAAATTCTAGAGAGAATTTTAAAAGCTTCAAGAGAATTTCAACAATTTTGAGAGGGATTTGAAAAGTTTCAATGGGAATGGGAAGAATTGGGACAAAAATTGGAAAATTTTTAAGGGACTTTGAAAAAATTTCAACTGGAATTTTAGCATTTTTTAATGTGAAATTGTAAACATGTGGACATGGATTTTGAAAATTCTAGAGAGAATTTTAAAAGCTTCAACAGAATTTCAACAATTTTGAGAGGGATTTGAAAAGTTTCAATGGGAATGGGAAGAATTGGGACAAAAATTGGAAAATTTTTAAGGGACTTTGAAAAAATTTCAACTGGAATTTTAGCATTTTTTTTACGTGAAATTGTAAACATGTGGACACGGATTTTGAAAATTCTAGAGAGAATTTTAAAAGCTTCAACAGAATTTCAACAATTTTGAGAGGGATTTGAAAAGTTTCAATGGGAATAGGAAGAATTGGGACAGAAATTGGAAAATTTTTAAGGGACTTTGAAAAAATTTCAACTGGAATTTTAGCCATTTTGTTACGTGAAATTGTAAACATGTGGCCATGGATTTTGAAAATTCTAGAGAGAATTTTAAAAGCTTCAACAGAATTTCAACAATTTTGAGAGGGATTTGAAAAGTTTCAATGGGAATGGGAAGAATTGGGACAAAAATTGGAAAATTTTTAAGGGACTTTGAAAAAATTTCAACTGGAATTTTAGCAATTTTTTTTTACGTGAAATTGTAAACATGTGGACACGGATTTTGAAAATTCTAGAGAGAATTTTAAAAGCTTCAAGAGAATTTCAACAATTTTGAGAGGGATTTGAAAAGTTTCAATGGGAATGGGAAGAATTGGGACAAAAATTGGAAAATTTTTAAGGGACTTTGAAAAAATTTCAACTGGAATTTTAGCCATTTTTTGACGTGAAATTGTAAACATGTGGCCATGGATTTTGAAAATTCTAGAGAGAATTTTAAAAGCTTCAAGAGAATTTCAACAATTTTGAGAGGGATTTGAAAAGTTTCAATGGGAATGGGAAGAATTGGGACAAAAATTGGAAAATTTTTAAGGGACTTTGAAAAAATTTCAACTGGAATTTTAGCATTTTTTTTACGTGAAATTGTAAACATGTGGACACGGATTTTGAAAATTCTAGAGAGAATTTTAAAAGCTTCAACAGAATTTCAACAATTTTGAGAGGGATTTGAAAAGTTTCAATGGGAATAGGAAGAATTGGGACAAAAATTGGAAAATTTTTAAGGGACTTTGAAAAAATTTCAACTGGAATTTTAGCCATTTTGTTACGTGAAATTGTAAACATGTGGCCATGGATTTTGAAAATTCTAGAGAGAATTTTAAAAGCTTCAACAGAATTTCAACAATTTTGAGAGGGATTTGAAAAGTTTCAATGGGAATGGGAAGAATTGGGACAAAAATTGGAAAATTTTTAAGGGACTTTGAAAAAATTTCAACTGGAATTTTAGCCATTTTTTGACGTGAAATTGTAAACATGTGGACATGGATTTTGAAAATTCTAGAGAGAATTTTAAAAGCTTCAACAGAATTTCTACAATTTTGAGAGGGATTTGAAAAGTTTCAATGGGAATGGGAAGAATTGGGACAAAAATTGGAAAATTTTTAAGGGACTTTGAAAAAATTTCAACTGGAATTTTAGCCATTTTTTGACGTGAAATTGTAAACATGTGGCCATGGATTTTGAAAATTCTAGAGAGAATTTTAAAAGCTTCAACAGAATTTCTACAATTTTGAGAGGGATTTGAAAAGTTTCAATGGGAATGGGAAGAATTGGGACAAAAATTGGAAAATTTTTCAGGGACTTTGAAAAAATTTCAACTGGAATTTTAGCCATTTATTACCTGAAATTGTAAACATATGGCCATGGATTTTGAAAATTCTAGAGAGAATTTTAAAAGCTTCAAGAGAATTTCAACAATTTTGAGAGGGATTTGAAAAGTTTCAATGGGAATGGGAAGAATTGGGACAAAAATTGGAAAATTTTTAAGGGACTTTGAAAAAATTTCAACTGGAATTTTAGCCATTTTTTGACGTGAAATTGTAAACATGTGGCCACGGATTTTGAAAATTCTAGAGAGAATTTTAAAAGCTTCAAGAGAATTTCAACAATTTTGAGAGGGATTTGAAAAGTTTCAATGGGAATGGGAAGAATTGGGACAAAAATTGGAAAATTTTTAAGGGACTTTGAAAAAATTTCAACTGGAATTTTAGCCATTTTTTTATGTGAAATTGTAAACATGTGGCCATGGATTTTGAAAATTCTAGAGAGAATTTTAAAAGCTTCAACAGAATTTCAACAATTTTGAGAGGGATTTGAAAAGTTTCAATGGGAATGGGAAGAATTGGGACAAAAATTGGAAAATTTTTAAGGGACTTTGAAAAAATTTCAACTGGAATTTTAGCCATTTTTTTATGTGAAATTGTAAACATGTGGCCATGGATTTTGAAAATTCTAGAGAGAATTTTAAAAGCTTCAACAGAATTTCAACAATTTTGAGAGGGATTTGAAAAGTTTCAATGGGAATGGGAAGAATTGGGACAAAAATTGGAAAATTTTTAAGGGACTTTGAAAAAATTGCAACTGGAATTTTAGCCATTTTTTGACGTGAAATTGTAAACATGTGGCCATGGATTTTGAAAATTCTAGAGAGAATTTTAAAAGCTTCAACAGAATTTCAACAATTTTGAGAGGGATTTGAAAAGTTTCAATGGGAATGGGAAGAATTGGGACAAAAATTGGAAAATTTTTAAGGGACTTTGAAAAAATTTCAACTGGAATTTTAGCCATTTTTTTATGTGAAATTGTAAACATGTGGCCATGGATTTTGAAAATTCTAGAGAGAATTTTAAAAGCTTCAACAGAATTTCTACAATTTTGAGAGGGATTTGAAAAGTTTCAATGGGAATGGGAAGAATTGGGACAAAAATTGGAAAATTTTTCAGGGACTTTGAAAAAATTTCAACTGGAATTTTAGCCATTTTTTTACGTGAAATTGTAAACATGTGGCCATGGATTTTGAAAATTCTAGAGAGAATTTTAAAAGCTTCAACAGAATTTCAACAATTTTGAGAGGGATTTGAAAAGTTTCAATGGGAATGGGAAGAATTGGGACAAAAATTGGAAAATTTTTCAGGGACTTTGAAAAAATTTCAACTGGAATTTTAGCCATTTATTACCTGAAATTGTAAACATATGGCCATGGATTTTGAAAATTCTAGAGAGAATTTTAAAAGCTTCAAGAGAATTTCAACAATTTTGAGAGGGATTTGAAAAGTTTCAATGGGAATGGGAAGAATTGGGACAAAAATTGGAAAATTTTTAAGGGACTTTGAAAAAATTTCAACTGGAATTTTAGCCATTTTTTGACGTGAAATTGTAAACATGTGGCCACGGATTTTGAAAATTCTAGAGAGAATTTTAAAAGCTTCAACAGAATTTCAACAATTTTGAGAGGGATTTGAAAAGTTTCAATGGGAATGGGAAGAATTGGGACAAAAATTGGAAAATTTTTAAGGGACTTTGAAAAAATTTCAACTGGAATTTTAGTAATTTTTTTATGTGAAATTGTAAACATGTGGCCATGGATTTTGAAAATTCTAGAGAGAATTTTAAAAGCTTCAAGAGAATTTCAACAATTTTGAGAGGGATTTGAAAAGTTTCAATGGGAATGGGAAGAATTGGGACAAAAATTGGAAAATTTTTAAGGGACTTTGAAAAAATTTCAACTGGAATTTTAGCCATTTTTTTATGTGAAATTGTAAACATGTGGCCATGGATTTTGAAAATTCTAGAGAGAATTTTAAAAGCTTCAACAGAATTTCAACAATTTTGAGAGGGATTTGAAAAGTTTCAATGGGAATGGGAAGAATTGGGACAAAAATTGGAAAATTTTTAAGGGACTTTGAAAAAATTGCAACTGGAATTTTAGCCATTTTTTGACGTGAAATTGTAAACATGTGGCCATGGATTTTGAAAATTCTAGAGAGAATTTTAAAAGCTTCAACAGAATTTCAACAATTTTGAGAGGGATTTGAAAAGTTTCAATGGGAATGGGAAGAATTGGGACAAAAATTGGAAAATTTTTAAGGGACTTTGAAAAAATTTCAACTGGAATTTTAACCATTTTTTTAAGTGAAATTGTAAACATGTGGCCATGGATTTTGAAAATTCTAGAGAGAATTTTAAAAGCTTCAACAGAATTTCAACAATTTTGAGAGGGATTTGAAAAGTTTCAATGGGAATGGGAAGAATTGGGACAAAAATTGGAAAATTTTTAAGGGACTTTGAAAAAATTTCAACTGGAATTTTAGCCATTTTTTGACGTGAAATTGTAAACATGTTGAAGTGGATTTTGAAAATTCTAGAGAGAATTTTAAAAGCTTCAACAGAATTTCAACAATTTTGAGAGGGATTTGAAAAGTTTCAATGGGAATGGGAAGAATTGGGACAAAAATTGGAAAATTTTTAAGGGACTTTGAAAAAATTTCAACTGGAATTTTAGCCATTTTTTTATGTGAAATTGTAAACATGTGGCCATGGATTTTGAAAATTCTAGAGAGAATTTTAAAAGCTTCAAGAGAATTTCAACAATTTTGAGAGGGATTTGAAAAGTTTCAATGGGAATGGGAAGAATTGGGACAAAAATTGGAAAATTTTTAAGGGACTTTGAAAAAATTTCAACTGGAATTTTAGCAATTTTTTTATTTGAAATTGTAAACATGTGGACATGGATTTTGAAAATTCTAGAGAGAATTTTAAAAGCTTCAACAGAATTTCTACAATTTTGAGAGGGATTTGAAAAGTTTCAATGGGAATGGGAAGAATTGGGACAAAAATTGGAAATTTTTCAGGGACTTTGAAAAAATTGCAACTGGAATTTTAGCCATTTTTTGACGTGAAATTGTAAACATGTGGCCATGGATTTTGAAAATTCTAGAGAGAATTTTAAAAGCTTCAACAGAATTTCAACAATTTTGAGAGGGATTTGAAAAGTTTCAATGGGAATGGGAAGAATTGGGACAAAAATTGGAAAATTTTTAAGGGACTTTGAAAAAATTTCAACTGGAATTTTAGCCATTTTGTTACGTGAAATTGTAAACATGTGGACATGGATTTTGAAAATTCTAGAGAGAATTTTAAAAGCTTCAAGAGAATTTCAACAATTTTGAGAGGGATTTGAAAAGTTTCAATGGGAATGGGAAGAATTGGGACAAAAATTGGAAAATTTTTAAGGGACTTTGAAAAAATTTCAACTGGAATTTTAGCCATTTTTTGACGTGAAATTGTAAACATGTGGCCATGGATTTTGAAAATTCTAGAGAGAATTTTAAAAGCTTCAAGAGAATTTCAACAATTTTGAGAGGGATTTGAAAAGTTTCAATGGGAATGGGAAGAATTGGGACAAAAATTGGAAAATTTTTAAGGGACTTTGAAAAAATTTCAACTGGAATTTTAGCATTTTTTTATGTGAAATTGTAAACATGTGGACATGGATTTTGAAAATTCTAGAGAGAATTTTAAAAGCTTCAACAGAATTTCAACAATTTTGAGAGGGATTTGAAAAGTTTCAATGGGAATGGGAAGAATTGGGACAAAAATTGGAAAATTTTTAAGGGACTTTGAAAAAATTTCAACTGGAATTTTAGCATTTTTTTTACGTGAAATTGTAAACATGTGGACACGGATTTTGAAAATTCTAGAGAGAATTTTAAAAGCTTCAAGAGAATTTCAACAATTTTGAGAGGGATTTGAAAAGTTTCAATGGGAATAGGAAGAATTGGGACAGAAATTGGAAAATTTTTAAGGGACTTTGAAAAAATTTCAACTGGAATTTTAGCCATTTTGTTACGTGAAATTGTAAACATGTGGCCATGGATTTTGAAAATTCTAGAGAGAATTTTAAAAGCTTCAACAGAATTTCAACAATTTTGAGAGGGATTTGAAAAGTTTCAATGGGAATGGGAAGAATTGGGACAAAAATTGGAAAATTTTTAAGGGACTTTGAAAAAATTTCAACTGGAATTTTAGCCATTTTTTTATGTGAAATTGTAAACATGTGGCCATGGATTTTGAAAATTCTAGAGAGAATTTTAAAAGCTTCAACAGAATTTCAACAATTTTGAGAGGGATTTGAAAAGTTTCAATGGGAATGGGAAGAATTGGGACAAAAATTGGAAAATTTTTAAGGGACTTTGAAAAAATTTCAACTGGAATTTTAGCAATTTTTTTATTTGAAATTGTAAACATGTGGACATGGATTTTGAAAATTCTAGAGAGAATTTTAAAAGCTTCAACAGAATTTCTACAATTTTGAGAGGGATTTGAAAAGTTTCAATGGGAATGGGAAGAATTGGGACAAAAATTGGAAATTTTTCAGGGACTTTGAAAAAATTGCAACTGGAATTTTAGCCATTTTTTGACGTGAAATTGTAAACATGTGGCCATGGATTTTGAAAATTCTAGAGAGAATTTTAAAAGCTTCAACAGAATTTCAACAATTTTGAGAGGGATTTGAAAAGTTTCAATGGGAATGGGAAGAATTGGGACAAAAATTGGAAAATTTTTAAGGGACTTTGAAAAAATTTCAACTGGAATTTTAGCCATTTTGTTACGTGAAATTGTAAACATGTGGACATGGATTTTGAAAATTCTAGAGAGAATTTTAAAAGCTTCAAGAGAATTTCAACAATTTTGAGAGGGATTTGAAAAGTTTCAATGGGAATGGGAAGAATTGGGACAAAAATTGGAAAATTTTTAAGGGACTTTGAAAAAATTTCAACTGGAATTTTAGCCATTTTTTGACGTGAAATTGTAAACATGTGGCCATGGATTTTGAAAATTCTAGAGAGAATTTTAAAAGCTTCAAGAGAATTTCAACAATTTTGAGAGGGATTTGAAAAGTTTCAATGGGAATGGGAAGAATTGGGACAAAAATTGGAAAATTTTTAAGGGACTTTGAAAAAATTTCAACTGGAATTTTAGCATTTTTTTATGTGAAATTGTAAACATGTGGACATGGATTTTGAAAATTCTAGAGAGAATTTTAAAAGCTTCAACAGAATTTCAACAATTTTGAGAGGGATTTGAAAAGTTTCAATGGGAATGGGAAGAATTGGGACAAAAATTGGAAAATTTTTAAGGGACTTTGAAAAAATTTCAACTGGAATTTTAGCATTTTTTTTACGTGAAATTGTAAACATGTGGACACGGATTTTGAAAATTCTAGAGAGAATTTTAAAAGCTTCAAGAGAATTTCAACAATTTTGAGAGGGATTTGAAAAGTTTCAATGGGAATAGGAAGAATTGGGACAGAAATTGGAAAATTTTTAAGGGACTTTGAAAAAATTTCAACTGGAATTTTAGCCATTTTGTTACGTGAAATTGTAAACATGTGGCCATGGATTTTGAAAATTCTAGAGAGAATTTTAAAAGCTTCAACAGAATTTCAACAATTTTGAGAGGGATTTGAAAAGTTTCAATGGGAATGGGAAGAATTGGGACAAAAATTGGAAAATTTTTAAGGGACTTTGAAAAAATTTCAACTGGAATTTTAGCATTTTTTTTACGTGAAATTGTAAACATGTGGACACGGATTTTGAAAATTCTAGAGAGAATTTTAAAAGCTTCAACAGAATTTCAACAATTTTGAGAGGGATTTGAAAAGTTTCAATGGGAATAGGAAGAATTGGGACAAAAATTGGAAAATTTTTAAGGGACTTTGAAAAAATTTCAACTGGAATTTTAGCCATTTTGTTACGTGAAATTGTAAACATGTGGCCATGGATTTTGAAAATTCTAGAGAGAATTTTAAAAGCTTCAACAGAATTTCAACAATTTTGAGAGGGATTTGAAAAGTTTCAATGGGAATGGGAAGAATTGGGACAAAAATTGGAAAATTTTTAAGGGACTTTGAAAAAATTTCAACTGGAATTTTAGCCATTTTTTTATGTGAAATTGTAAACATGTGGCCATGGATTTTGAAAATTCTAGAGAGAATTTTAAAAGCTTCAACAGAATTTCAACAGTTTTGAGAGGGATTTGAAAAGTTTCAATGGGAATGGGAAGAATTGGGACAAAAATTGGAAAATTTTTAAGGGACTTTGAAAAAATTTCAACTGGAATTTTAGCCATTTTTTGACGTGAAATTGTAAACATGTGGCCATGGATTTTGAAAATTCTAGAGAGAATTTTAAAAGCTTCAAGAGAATTTCTACAATTTTGAGAGGGATTTGAAAAGTTTCAATGGGAATGGGAAGAATTGGGACAAAAATTGGAAAATTTTTCAGGGACTTTGAAAAAATTTCAACTGGAATTTTAGCCATTTTTTTATGTGAAATTGTAAACATGTGGCCATGGATTTTGAAAATTCTAGAGAGAATTTTAAAAGCTTCAAGAGAATTTCAACAATTTTGAGAGGGATTTGAAAAGTTTCAATGGGAATGGGAAGAATTGGGACAAAAATTGGAAAATTTTTAAGGGACTTTGAAAAAATTTCAACTGGAATTTTAGCCATTTTTTTATGTGAAATTGTAAACATGTGGCCATGGATTTTGAAAATTCTAGAGAGAATTTTAAAAGCTTCAACAGAATTTCTACAATTTTGAGAGGGATTTGAAAAGTTTCAATGGGAATGGGAAGAATTGGGACAAAAATTGGAAAATTTTTCAGGGACTTTGAAAAAATTTCAACTGGAATTTTAGCCATTTTTTTACGTGAAATTGTAAACATGTGGCCATGGATTTTGAAAATTCTAGAGAGAATTTTAAAAGCTTCAACAGAATTTCAACAATTTTGAGAGGGATTTGAAAAGTTTCAATGGGAATGGGAAGAATTGGGACAAAAATTGGAAAATTTTTCAGGGACTTTGAAAAAATTTCAACTGGAATTTTAGCCATTTATTACCTGAAATTGTAAACATATGGCCATGGATTTTGAAAATTCTAGAGAGAATTTTAAAAGCTTTAACAGAATTTCAACAATTTTGAGAGGGATTTGAAAAGTTTCAATGGGAATGGGAAGAATTGGGACAAAAATTGGAAAATTTTTAAGGGACTTTGAAAAAATTTCAACTGGAATTTTAGCCATTTTTTGACGTGAAATTGTAAACATGTGGCCACGGATTTTGAAAATTCTAGAGAGAATTTTAAAAGCTTCAAGAGAATTTCAACAATTTTGAGAGGGATTTGAAAAGTTTCAATGGGAATGGGAAGAATTGGGACAAAAATTGGAAAATTTTTAAGGGACTTTGAAAAAATTTCAACTGGAATTTTAGCAATTTTTTTATGTGAAATTGTAAACATGTGGCCATGGATTTTGAAAATTCTAGAGAGAATTTTAAAAGCTTCAACAGAATTTCAACAATTTTGAGAGGGATTTGAAAAGTTTCAATGGGAATGGGAAGAATTGGGACAAAAATTGGAAAATTTTTAAGGGACTTTGAAAAAATTTCAACTGGAATTTTAGCCATTTTTTTATGTGAAATTGTAAACATGTGGCCATGGATTTTGAAAATTCTAGAGAGAATTTTAAAAGCTTCAACAGAATTTCAACAATTTTGAGAGGGATTTGAAAAGTTTCAATGGGAATGGGAAGAATTGGGACAAAAATTGGAAAATTTTTAAGGGACTTTGAAAAAATTGCAACTGGAATTTTAGCCATTTTTTGACGTGAAATTGTAAACATGTGGCCATGGATTTTGAAAATTCTAGAGAGAATTTTAAAAGCTTCAACAGAATTTCAACAATTTTGAGAGGGATTTGAAAAGTTTCAATGGGAATGGGAAGAATTGGGACAAAAATTGGAAAATTTTTAAGGGACTTTGAAAAAATTTCAACTGGAATTTTAGCCATTTTTTTATGTGAAATTGTAAACATGTGGCCATGGATTTTGAAAATTCTAGAGAGAATTTTAAAAGCTTCAACAGAATTTCTACAATTTTGAGAGGGATTTGAAAAGTTTCAATGGGAATGGGAAGAATTGGGACAAAAATTGGAAAATTTTTCAGGGACTTTGAAAAAATTTCAACTGGAATTTTAGCCATTTTTTGACGTGAAATTGTAAACATGTGGCCATGGATTTTGAAAATTCTAGAGAGAATTTTAAAAGCTTCAACAGAATTTCAACAATTTTGAGAGGGATTTGAAAAGTTTCAATGGGAATGGGAAGAATTGGGACAAAAATTGGAAAATTTTTCAGGGACTTTGAAAAAATTTCAACTGGAATTTTAGCCATTTATTACCTGAAATTGTAAACATATGGCCATGGATTTTGAAAATTCTAGAGAGAATTTTAAAAGCTTCAAGAGAATTTCAACAATTTTGAGAGGGATTTGAAAAGTTTCAATGGGAATGGGAAGAATTGGGACAAAAATTGGAAAATTTTTAAGGGACTTTGAAAAAATTTCAACTGGAATTTTAGCCATTTTTTGACGTGAAATTGTAAACATGTGGCCACGGATTTTGAAAATTCTAGAGAGAATTTTAAAAGCTTCAAGAGAATTTCAACAATTTTGAGAGGGATTTGAAAAGTTTCAATGGGAATGGGAAGAATTGGGACAAAAATTGGAAAATTTTTAAGGGACTTTGAAAAAATTTCAACTGGAATTTTAGTAATTTTTTTATGTGAAATTGTAAACATGTGGCCATGGATTTTGAAAATTCTAGAGAGAATTTTAAAAGCTTCAACAGAATTTCAACAATTTTGAGAGGGATTTGAAAAGTTTCAATGGGAATGGGAAGAATTGGGACAAAAATTGGAAAATTTTTAAGGGACTTTGAAAAAATTTCAACTGGAATTTTAGCCATTTTGTTACGTGAAATTGTAAACATGTGGCCATGGATTTTGAAAATTCTAGAGAGAATTTTAAAAGCTTCAAGAGAATTTCTACAATTTTGAGAGGGATTTGAAAAGTTTCAATGGGAATGGGAAGAATTGGGACAAAAATTGGAAAATTTTTCAGGGACTTTGAAAAAATTTCAACTGGAATTTTAGCCATTTTTTTATGTGAAATTGTAAACATGTGGACATGGATTTTGAAAATTCTAGAGAGAATTTTAAAAGCTTCAAGAGAATTTCAACAATTTTGAGAGGGATTTGAAAAGTTTCAATGGGAATGGGAAGAATTGGGACAAAAATTGGAAAATTTTTAAGGGACTTTGAAAAAATTTCAACTGGAATTTTAGCCATTTTTTTATGTGAAATTGTAAACATGTGGCCATGGATTTTGAAAATTCTAGAGAGAATTTTAAAAGCTTCAACAGAATTTCTACAATTTTGAGAGGGATTTGAAAAGTTTCAATGGGAATGGGAAGAATTGGGACAAAAATTGGAAAATTTTTCAGGGACTTTGAAAAAATTTCAACTGGAATTTTAGCCATTTTTTTACGTGAAATTGTAAACATGTGGCCATGGATTTTGAAAATTCTAGAGAGAATTTTAAAAGCTTCAACAGAATTTCAACAATTTTGAGAGGGATTTGAAAAGTTTCAATGGGAATGGGAAGAATTGGGACAAAAATTGGAAAATTTTTCAGGGACTTTGAAAAAATTTCAACTGGAATTTTAGCCATTTATTACCTGAAATTGTAAACATATGGCCATGGATTTTGAAAATTCTAGAGAGAATTTTAAAAGCTTTAACAGAATTTCAACAATTTTGAGAGGGATTTGAAAAGTTTCAATGGGAATGGGAAGAATTGGGACAAAAATTGGAAAATTTTTAAGGGACTTTGAAAAAATTTCAACTGGAATTTTAGCCATTTTTTGACGTGAAATTGTAAACATGTGGCCACGGATTTTGAAAATTCTAGAGAGAATTTTAAAAGCTTCAAGAGAATTTCAACAATTTTGAGAGGGATTTGAAAAGTTTCAATGGGAATGGGAAGAATTGGGACAAAAATTGGAAAATTTTTAAGGGACTTTGAAAAAATTTCAACTGGAATTTTAGCAATTTTTTTATGTGAAATTGTAAACATGTGGCCATGGATTTTGAAAATTCTAGAGAGAATTTTAAAAGCTTCAACAGAATTTCAACAATTTTGAGAGGGATTTGAAAAGTTTCAATGGGAATGGGAAGAATTGGGACAAAAATTGGAAAATTTTTAAGGGACTTTGAAAAAATTTCAACTGGAATTTTAGCCATTTTTTTATGTGAAATTGTAAACATGTGGCCATGGATTTTGAAAATTCTAGAGAGAATTTTAAAAGCTTCAACAGAATTTCAACAATTTTGAGAGGGATTTGAAAAGTTTCAATGGGAATGGGAAGAATTGGGACAAAAATTGGAAAATTTTTAAGGGACTTTGAAAAAATTGCAACTGGAATTTTAGCCATTTTTTGACGTGAAATTGTAAACATGTGGCCATGGATTTTGAAAATTCTAGAGAGAATTTTAAAAGCTTCAACAGAATTTCAACAATTTTGAGAGGGATTTGAAAAGTTTCAATGGGAATGGGAAGAATTGGGACAAAAATTGGAAAATTTTTAAGGGACTTTGAAAAAATTTCAACTGGAATTTTAGCCATTTTTTTATGTGAAATTGTAAACATGTGGCCATGGATTTTGAAAATTCTAGAGAGAATTTTAAAAGCTTCAACAGAATTTCTACAATTTTGAGAGGGATTTGAAAAGTTTCAATGGGAATGGGAAGAATTGGGACAAAAATTGGAAAATTTTTCAGGGACTTTGAAAAAATTTCAACTGGAATTTTAGCCATTTTTTTACGTGAAATTGTAAACATGTGGCCATGGATTTTGAAAATTCTAGAGAGAATTTTAAAAGCTTCAACAGAATTTCAACAATTTTGAGAGGGATTTGAAAAGTTTCAATGGGAATGGGAAGAATTGGGACAAAAATTGGAAAATTTTTCAGGGACTTTGAAAAAATTTCAACTGGAATTTTAGCCATTTATTACCTGAAATTGTAAACATATGGCCATGGATTTTGAAAATTCTAGAGAGAATTTTAAAAGCTTCAAGAGAATTTCAACAATTTTGAGAGGGATTTGAAAAGTTTCAATGGGAATGGGAAGAATTGGGACAAAAATTGGAAAATTTTTAAGGGACTTTGAAAAAATTTCAACTGGAATTTTAGCCATTTTTTGACGTGAAATTGTAAACATGTGGCCACGGATTTTGAAAATTCTAGAGAGAATTTTAAAAGCTTCAAGAGAATTTCAACAATTTTGAGAGGGATTTGAAAAGTTTCAATGGGAATGGGAAGAATTGGGACAAAAATTGGAAAATTTTTAAGGGACTTTGAAAAAATTTCAACTGGAATTTTAGCCATTTTTTGACGTGAAATTGTAAACATGTTGAAGTGGATTTTGAAAATTCTAGAGAGAATTTTAAAAGCTTCAACAGAATTTCAACAATTTTGAGAGGGATTTGAAAAGTTTCAATGGGAATGGGAAGAATTGGGACAAAAATTGGAAAATTTTTAAGGGACTTTGAAAAAATTTCAACTGGAATTTTAGCCATTTTTTTATGTGAAATTGTAAACATGTGGCCATGGATTTTGAAAATTCTAGAGAGAATTTTAAAAGCTTCAACAGAATTTCAACAATTTTGAGAGGGATTTGAAAAGTTTCAATGGGAATGGGAAGAATTGGGACAAAAATTGGAAAATTTTTAAGGGACTTTGAAAAAATTTCAACTGGAATTTTAGCCATTTTTTGACGTGAAATTGTAAACATGTTGAAGTGGATTTTGAAAATTCTAGAGAGAATTTTAAAAGCTTCAAGAGAATTTCAACAATTTTGAGGGGGATTTGAAAAGTTTCAATGGGAATGGGAAGAATTGGGACAAAAATTGGAAAATTTTTAAGGGACTTTGAAAAAATTTCAACTGGAATTTTAGCAATTTTTTACGTGAAATTGTAAACATGTGGCCATGGATTTTGAAAATTCTAGAGAGAATTTTAAAAGCTTCAACAGAATTTCAACAATTTTGAGAGGGATTTGAAAAGTTTCAATGGGAATGGGAAGAATTGGGACAAAAATTGGAAAATTTTTAAGGGACTTTGAAAAAATTTCAACTGGAATTTTAACCATTTTTTTAAGTGAAATTGTAAACATGTGGCCATGGATTTTGAAAATTCTAGAGAGAATTTTAAAAGCTTTAACAGAATTTCTACAATTTTGAGAGGGATTTGAAAAGTTTCAATGGGAATGGGAAGAATTGGGACAAAAATTGGAAAATTTTTAAGGGACTTTGAAAAAATTTCAACTGGAATTTTAGCCATTTTTTTATGTGAAATTGTAAACATGTGGCCATGGATTTTGAAAATTCTAGAGAGAATTTTAAAAGCTTCAACAGAATTTCAACAATTTTGAGAGGGATTTGAAAAGTTTCAATGGGAATGGGAAGAATTGGGACAAAAATTGGAAAATTTTTAAGGGACTTTGAAAAAATTTCAACTGGAATTTTAGCCATTTTTTTATGTGAAATTGTAAACATGTGGCCATGGATTTTGAAAATTCTAGAGAGAATTTTAAAAGCTTCAACAGAATTTCAACAATTTTGAGAGGGATTTGAAAAGTTTCAATGGGAATGGGAAGAATTGGGACAAAAATTGGAAAATTTTTAAGGGACTTTGAAAAAATTTCAACTGGAATTTTAGCCATTTTTTGACGTGAAATTGTAAACATGTTGAAGTGGATTTTGAAAATTCTAGAGAGAATTTTAAAAGCTTCAAGAGAATTTCAACAATTTTGAGGGGGATTTGAAAAGTTTCAATGGGAATGGGAAGAATTGGGACAAAAATTGGAAAATTTTTAAGGGACTTTGAAAAAATTTCAACTGGAATTTTAGCAATTTTTTACGTGAAATTGTAAACATGTGGCCATGGATTTTGAAAATTCTAGAGAGAATTTTAAAAGCTTCAACAGAATTTCAACAATTTTGAGAGGGATTTGAAAAGTTTCAATGGGAATGGGAAGAATTGGGACAAAAATTGGAAAATTTTTAAGGGACTTTGAAAAAATTTCAACTGGAATTTTAACCATTTTTTTAAGTGAAATTGTAAACATGTGGCCATGGATTTTGAAAATTCTAGAGAGAATTTTAAAAGCTTTAACAGAATTTCTACAATTTTGAGAGGGATTTGAAAAGTTTCAATGGGAATGGGAAGAATTGGGACAAAAATTGGAAAATTTTTAAGGGACTTTGAAAAAATTTCAACTGGAATTTTAGCCATTTTTTTATGTGAAATTGTAAACATGTGGCCATGGATTTTGAAAATTCTAGAGAGAATTTTAAAAGCTTCAACAGAATTTCAACAATTTTGAGAGGGATTTGAAAAGTTTCAATGGGAATGGGAAGAATTGGGACAAAAATTGGAAAATTTTTAAGGGACTTTGAAAAAATTTCAACTGGAATTTTAACCATTTTTTTAAGTGAAATTGTAAACATGTGGCCATGGATTTTGAAAATTCTAGAGAGAATTTTAAAAGCTTCAACAGAATTTCAACAATTTTGAGAGGGATTTGAAAAGTTTCAATGGGAATGGGAAGAATTGGGACAAAAATTGGAAAATTTTTAAGGGACTTTGAAAAAATTTCAACTGGAATTTTAGCCATTTTTTGACGTGAAATTGTAAACATGTTGAAGTGGATTTTGAAAATTCTAGAGAAAATTTTAAAAGCTTCAAGAGAATTTCAACAATTTTGAGAGGGATTTGAAAAGTTTCAATGGGAATGGGAAGAATTGGGACAAAAATTGGAAAATTTTTAAGGGACTTTGAAAAAATTTCAACTGGAATTTTAGCAATTTTTTTACGTGAAATTGTAAACATGTGGACATGGATTTTGAAAATTCTAGAGAGAATTTTAAAAGCTTCAAGAGAATTTCAACAATTTTGAGAGGGATTTGAAAAGTTTCAATGGGAATGGGAAGAATTGGGACAAAAATTGGAAAATTTTTAAGGGACTTTGAAAAAATTTCAACTGGAATTTTAGCCATTTTTTACGTGAAATTGTAAACATGTGGCCATGGATTTTGAAAATTCTAGAGAGAATTTTAAAAGCTTCAACAGAATTTCAACAATTTTGAGAGGGATTTGAAAAGTTTCAATGGGAATGGGAAGAATTGGGACAAAAATTGGAAAATTTTTAAGGGACTTTGAAAAAATTTCAACTGGAATTTTAGCCATTTTTTGACGTGAAATTGTAAACATGTGGCCATGGATTTTGAAAATTCTAGAGAGAATTTTAAAAGCTTCAAGAGAATTTCTACAATTTTGAGAGGGATTTGAAAAGTTTCAATGGGAATGGGAAGAATTGGGACAAAAATTGGAAAATTTTTCAGGGACTTTGAAAAAATTTCAACTGGAATTTTAGCCATTTTTTTATGTGAAATTGTAAACATGTGGACATGGATTTTGAAAATTCTAGAGAGAATTTTAAAAGCTTCAAGAGAATTTCAACAATTTTGAGAGGGATTTGAAAAGTTTCAATGGGAATGGGAAGAATTGGGACAAAAATTGGAAAATTTTTAAGGGACTTTGAAAAAATTTCAACTGGAATTTTAGCAATTTTTTTACGTGAAATTGTAAACATGTTGAAGTGGATTTTGAAAATTCTAGAGAGAATTTTAAAAGCTTCAACAGAATTTCAACAATTTTGAGAGGGATTTGAAAAGTTTCAATGGGAATGGGAAGAATTGGGACAAAAATTGGAAAATTTTTAAGGGACTTTGAAAAAATTTCAACTGGAATTTAGGCATTTTTTGACGTGAAATTGTAAACATGTGGCCATGGATTTTGAAAATTCTAGAGAGAATTTTAAAAGCTTCAAGAGAATTTCAACAATTTTGAGAGGGATTTGAAAAGTTTCAATGGGAATGGGAAGAATTGGGACAAAAATTGGAAAATTTTTAAGGGACTTTGAAAAAATTTCAACTGGAATTTTAGCCATTTTTTGACGTGAAATTGTAAACATGTGGACATGGATTTTGAAAATTCTAGAGAGAATTTTAAAAGCTTCAAGAGAATTTCAACAATTTTGAGAGGGATTTGAAAAGTTTCAATGGGAATGGGAAGAATTGGGACAAAAATTGGAAAATTTTTAAGGGACTTTGAAAAAATTTCAACTGGAATTTTAGCCATTTTTTTATGTGAAATTGTAAACATGTGGCCATGGATTTTGAAAATTCTAGAGAGAATTTTAAAAGCTTCAACAGAATTTCAACAATTTTGAGAGGGATTTGAAAAGTTTCAATGGGAATGGGAAGAATTGGGACAAAAATTGGAAAATTTTTAAGGGACTTTGAAAAAATTTCAACTGGAATTTTAACCATTTTTTTAAGTGAAATTGTAAACATGTGGCCATGGATTTTGAAAATTCTAGAGAGAATTTTAAAAGCTTCAACAGAATTTCAACAATTTTGAGAGGGATTTGAAAAGTTTCAATGGGAATGGGAAGAATTGGGACAAAAATTGGAAAATTTTTAAGGGACTTTGAAAAAATTTCAACTGGAATTTTAGCCATTTTTTGACGTGAAATTGTAAACATGTTGAAGTGGATTTTGAAAATTCTAGAGAAAATTTTAAAAGCTTCAAGAGAATTTCAACAATTTTGAGAG
Source organism: Streptopelia decaocto (assembly GCF_964273445.1). Classification (NCBI taxonomy): domain Eukaryota; kingdom Metazoa; phylum Chordata; class Aves; order Columbiformes; family Columbidae; genus Streptopelia; species Streptopelia decaocto. The sequence continues at coordinate 210 of NW_028116921.1, read as the reverse complement.
GGATTTGAAAAGTTTCAATGGGAATGGGAAGAATTGGGACAAAAATTGGAAAATTTTTAAGGGACTTTGAAAAAATTTCAACTGGAATTTTAGCAATTTTTTTACGTGAAATTGTAAACATGTGGACATGGATTTTGAAAATTCTAGAGAGAATTTTAAAAGCTTCAAGAGAATTTCAACAATTTTGAGAGGGATTTGAAAAGTTTCAAT
>NW_028116922.1:0-36145 GCF_964273445.1 Streptopelia decaocto | reverse complement strand
GATGTTAGTAATTGCATGTTGAAATATCAAAACACATTCAAGTTCCTAAATCTCACTGAGTGTAGAGGGGTGGTGGGGTGGTGCATGTCTGTGCACGTGTGTGTTTTTATGCATACACTTCTATGTAGATATTTACAGTTCTAACATATATTGGAATATTCTATTCCATGAAGGATAAGCCAGTGTTTATTTGGAGACAAATACAAACCAATGTGTTTTCAGGTGCTGCACATAGGTATAGATCCATAGATCAGTGTTATTGAACTACATTTTGATGTACCTTGTAATTGTATATTGGCCTTAAATATTACACTACACATTTAATTCTCTCTTTCTTACAGTTACCCATAAAAAACACTTTGAAACTTCATTTATTTAAGTGATGTGTTACTTCACAAAAGGCACTTTTTAATATGAAAAGCGTTATTGCCCGAATTACTTTTGAATTGAAAAGCACTGATAGTAACTATGATCAGAAAATGGCTCAACTGTGAATTTAAGTGATGATGAATCATTCAAAAAGAGATCTTCAGCTTACTTGAATATAGATTATACACAATAAAATTGTTAAGACTGTAAGTCAAGCATGCTTCTTGTAAGTTTCTCAGCTGAATCTGATATGAGGAGGAGGTTGCACCAGGTGACCTCCTGAGGTCTCTTCCAACCTGAATTATCTTGTGAAGCTCTGATCATGCTATGCCTTACAGAAGGAGGATGTGTTACCTTGGTTATGCTTTTAAACTGCCTCTGTCTCCAGATTTCCTGAACAACTAGATTTAGATAGTTAACAGCATTAGTATAGTTGATCATCTCATTAAAATAAGTAGTAACAAGTCTATTGTGATGAATAGCATCAGGTAATTTTTATTAAAAAAACACCTACAAAATAATTACTAAAGATATTTTTCAAAATAATTTTTTTTCGTGATTCCTGTATTGTTTTCAATGCTCTCCTAATGTCTTGAAACAACTGAATTTTAGAAAGGAGAGCAAAATAAATCCTTTTTATTTTTTGCAATTGTGACCTGAAACCATGACACGTCCTGTTTTTTTCAACTATAGCTGATGCAAACAGGTGTCTATGTCAATCATATACTTGTTTGAGCATACAATATTTGTATCTGACTGTAATTTATAATGATTAATGTTATGAAAATACATACGCATTGCCAAAATATCTTAAAAATAGTTATATTATATTGAAACATGAATGGCAGCATGGCTGTATTCAAAATTCTGTTTAAGAGATAGCTAGCGTAAAAAAATCAGTAATTCTTAGCAGGAAATAGAAATGGAAGAAAATTTCATAACTTAAATCCAATAGTAATGCAGAATAAAAGAGTTTAAATTGTTGTTAATACTATTTTAACAATAATCTAATTTTACATTGATGGAAATACAGAACGATATTCAATACTTCTCAGGATAAAGGAATCACTGATCTCCAAATTACTTTTGGTTCAAGGCCATGATGGATCACCTAGAAAATGAAAAGAAGCAGATATGGAAAAGACTAATGCTACCTTGCATATTTCTCTTTGAAGAAAGGACTGTTTCATAGAACAAATTCTCCCATGCCTTTTCCACTTAAACATTTGCTGTAAACATTTTCAACGTATGTTGTAGACATAGTCCAGCAGACAGAACAAAGAGAGGTGAAGTCTTTATTTTTTACTTATGATCCTTCAGTTTTCACTCACTACTTCTCAGAGTTCTGAAGCATACTTTAATGAAAATTATCTTTACCACATTCTCAACTTCAATGTTTTACTGCTCACTTAAGATCACTAATTACCTCATTGAGGCCCCATATACAAAAATAATATAACTGGAATTTAGGTGTTCAAATATAAGACAAAGTCTTATACTATCCTGTTCACGTTCCATCAAACCTCCTACAGAAACCCTTGACACTGCAGGTTTTTTCTCCTGAAAGTGTTCAAGGGACTCAAACTTCTGCTTCCTGGTCCCCATGGAAATGCTCTAGCCTATAGGAGGCTCTGCAGTCTGACATCTGATTATGTTTATTGCAAACCAGAATGGAGGCAATCCACATAATGTTCTGTAAGGACTAATTCAGTGGATGTTTGTGGAGAATATATGACAGACTCAACTTTGCATAACATGGAGACAAGCAACATTTAATTGTAATACTGTCTGCACAGTACCTGTTACTGAACTAAGGAAGAGTGAGAGAAACCTTGGTTCTCTTTTCTCTACCTCAAGAAATTGGAACCTGCAATGTTTTTCTTGGAAATGTTGCTTTAATATTTTGGTTATACATAAGTCATGTTAGAAAGCAAGGAATTTTTTTACTTTCCTGTTCTAAGACATACTTTTTAGGAAATTTAAGCAGTAAATCAAGGTGTAGAAAACCAAAGTAGAAATGGAGGAGATGTAAGGAGACATAAAACCAGGGAGTGGCATGAAATGGAATACCAGCGCTTGCACAGAATTTGCTCCATTATGATGTTTTGTTTACTATACTTTCTGAGGCCTGTGCTATGCTGAGGAAGTATATGTTTTCTTTGGTGAAAATTTGATTTCATCTTGCATTTTAAATCAGCTTCAATAAGAGAATGGTGTATGTCTCAGCTTTAAGATTGAGTTTTTGAGATCATGTAGCCTGAACTTGCAGTAGCACAATCCCTTAGATCTTCTAGGACCTTGCTAACTGATTCTTATATGGAACCTGTAAGATATGGCAGAGCTACATCGAATTTATTTGAGGAAGATACTCTCATTTAAAAGTCTTAAATTGATGAAGAAGCCACTTCATTTCCAAGTTAGTTAACTAATTCCATTAGTTAATGACCCTTATAATTTATTTTGAAGTTCTTTCTGTATTTTTCTGTCTGTGCCTTCTAACTTTGTATCTCATAAGGACACAAAGGAAGTACTCTCTTTCTATGAATTCATGAATGTCATGAAGATCTGTCTCAATGGGTTTTCCTGCACAATGAAATATTGCAAAATATTTTGTGATTGTGAGTATCTTTTAAAAACAGAAATGCTTGAACTGGACACAGTATTCCAATAACTGTGTATTAATTATGTAAGTAGATAGAATATCAGCTGCCCATCTTCTATTTGTTCCTCCCTGAGTGGTATGCCCACAGAGCAGTTTTATTCCCTGACACAGCCCAATGTACTTGCGGCCAGCATTAAAATGGTTATTCAGAACTGTAAGAGAAAAAATAAAAAGTAGTGAGGTCTATGTAAAATCTCTATGTTCTGTTGTCAATTCAAGATTACATTAATAAGAGAGTATTACAGAATGCAACAAGTTACATTCTATCTAATCTTTGAACTGTACTTTTATTAAGATTTTTTTTTCCAGAAAAATAACTTCTCCCTAAACCATAACTTCAAAACATACATGTGTCACTAGAATTTGCAAAGTTCACATTGAACCAGCTAGTATTCTGTAAGCTGCTTCAGGCTTAAAAATGGAACAGTTTATACTGCAGTGTGTTTATTCATTAAAGGTTGAAATTAGTAAACATCTAAAGACAAAAGGGATGGATCAAACAAAATAGACTAAATTTTCTTATTTGTTTTAGGTACTTAATATTTTAAATACATAATTCTATACTTCATCCTAGGACAAAAAGTTAGCAAATGTCAGGGATAACTTGGTTGTTTCAAATTTTGATAATTCACAGAGGTCATTTGACTCATCCATTGAAAAACATTTGTGAAGAGATGTCTCCCTACTGTCTTCCTTGTGACCTTCTCTAGCTTAAGTGCTCTGCACTGCAGCAATCCTGAATATGACTACTCGTTGTTGCAGTTTAATGTGGGTTCATACTGTATCTCAGATGATCTGATCATTGGCCTCCAGATGCTGACATGATTCTTTTCCTTCGGGTCCCTTGGGCCCTGTTCCAGTAAGTGTGTATTAATTTTCTGCTTTGCTGTAGAAGTCATGACTGAAAAGCATAGAGAAAAGAATGTGTTCTCAGCATTCCAGAATCAGGTCTGTATGTTTAATATTATTTCATACTGTCCTTTTAACTACCACCTACTTTGAACTACTGTAATTTCCCCAGGCTTAAATTGAAGTAATTTACAAAATAATCTGTCATCCTTTTCAGAGGTTACAGGGTAAAGAAAAAAAGACAAAAAGATCAAATTTCAGTAAGAACAGTTAAGTAGAAAATCACATATGATGAAGGTAATTGAAAATTAAAGTATTTTCCTGGAAAAGATTACAGCTAGAAATTCTTAGCACCTTTCCATATAGCAAGAACAATTCAACATCCTAGATCCCAACTGTTTCTCTGGAATCACATTCTATTTAATTAAAAATATATAACTGTAATTTTTGTCTTTTGTCTTTTATCACATCATTATTTCATTTTTTGAAGGTGAGTGCCACTTACATTGTCTTGGAGTGTGGTTAGTATGACACATAGGAAGTAATTTATTATTTCATCAGATGTTATATGTTTCTACTGACACGTGTCAACTGCTGGTACAATAAAACCCTTCTGTTTGAGACCGTTTTATACTGCTGCAACAAATAAAAAATAACAAGACTGTCTAGTAGTGACCTACATAATACAAGAATTATTACTATGTTTTAAGCCTATTTCCTACACTGTCTTTACAATGTATTCGTTTTTATATTTTCTCATCAAGTATTTTACTTTACATGGTAGATATAATAGGATATCCAGTTAAAGCAGTTACAACTATGTCTACATTTGCTCAACTAAAAATGCTTTGACTTCAGTAGGGTCCATGCTTAACTTGACAGGCAGGCTGGGTTCTATATAAGCAGCTCATGTAGTGGTGGAAAATGAAGCAAGATAATGCAGTTTTTGGGGGACTGACATAAGGGAAGAGTTTGGTCTCGTTTCCTAGTACTAAGAGGTGCGTATGAGTATGAATCTCATTCACTGAATGCATTTTGTTGGTCCATTCTGACACTGAGTTCAAATAAATAGAAAAGAAATTCAGCTTGAAGGCTTTCCTCACAGATAAAAAGTGTTGTCACTTACCTCTGGCAATGTAGTGTGTTAGGGCCTGAAAAACCATTAAAAGTAGAGAAAATTCTTGTTTCTTAGTCTCCAAAATTCTAAATTAACTGTGAAGAGTGACCAGAGAGCCCTATCTGTTCTCAGCTTCCAGTTAGGGCTCGAATATTGCTCTGAAATCAAAGGAAAATATCAGAATACTCAAAGCTTTCTATTTAAAGAGGTATGCTGCCTAACAACAGAATTTAAGAAATAACAACATTCTCTCCTATTAATATAAAAATTAATCACAACAATGATATGAATTGTAATGAGTAAAATACAACGTAGTTTGGAAATAACAGAAAATAATTATTAGCTTTTGTGATGGGTTAGCCTTGGTTAAAGGGCAAAACAGACCTGAGCAAAATTAATTTACTTTCTTACCAATTAAAAAATATTTATGTGGTGAGAAACAAAAACAATGACACTTTTCTTCCTCCCTTTCCCGTGGCCAATTTTGTTCTTTCAGTCCCAACTCCTCTCCCCATCCCCCGTGCGGTGCAGTGGAATGGAGGGTGGGTGATTAGGAACAGTACAAACACATACCGCAGTCAGTAGTCTCTCCGGTATTCCTTCCTCCTCACACTTCTGCTGATCAAATGTGGGCTCTCCCTCAGGCTGCAGTCCAATGGGAAAAAAAATAAACAAACCTGCTCCAGTGTGGTCTCTTTCATGGGCTACATGAGAATCTCTGCTCCAATGCCTGGGGCACGTGCTCCCCTCCTGCTTCTCTCACCTGGGTGTCTGCAGGGCTATTTCTCTCATATTTTTTCCCTCACTCCTCACAGTCACACAGCATTTTTTACCATTTCTTAAGTACATTTTCCCCAGGGATCTGAGTACAGAAGGATGATCACTTCTCTAGTCCTGCTGGCCACACTATTCCTGATACAAGACAGGATGCTGTTGGTCTTTTTGGCTACCTGGGCACACTGCTGGCTCACATTCAGACAGCTGTCAATCAACACCCCAGGTCCTTTTCCAATGGGCAGCTTTCCAGTCACTCTTCCCAGGGTCTGTAGAATGAAAATGAAAGGATACCTTTCAGATAACTGGTTGAACTTCAACTTATGAACCTATTAACCAAGTTTCAGAACTTTTTAGAATTCATTTTTCACTGTTAATGATTTTTTTCAAAGGAATAAAAATGTTCAAAAAATTTCTGTGTAGAACATCTTTAAAAAATACTATTTTCCCACTCACCCATGAGAAGTTGAAGAGAATAGATTCATTCACAGCTTAGACAATAAATAAGGTGGGTTTTTTTTGTTTTTCCTGATGTGAAACAATTTTGTCTCAGGGAACAATGAACAGTAAAACAATAAATATGTAGACAAAGAGAAGCCTAAGAAAAATATAGTCTTACAGATGTAATTGGAATAATTGCAACACAAATATATATTCAATGCAACAGCTGTACTGCTGAATTCACCATACAGTACCCACCAATCTTGAATGAGAACATACTTTAAGAAGGTAAGTTGTGGACTTCTATTAGGCAAAAAGAGAAACTAAAAGATGACTGACAAATCTTTACTAACATTTCACTATTAGCAAGCTAATCTATCTTGCTCATCCAATCAACAATGCTAAACATGAAAGTAAAATTCAAATGCATATTTCCCAGAATATGCTGGATGTGATACATATTTCTGTGAGTTTGATTTAAAACATGAAATACGTAGATTATAGGGAAAATATTTTAGAATTACTAATTTTATATTTAGTTTGCATTTTATATATACAGTACAGTTATATACTCCCACATGCCCTTAGCAATGTCAAGAATATAATATTTTAAATTTTACTTATTATTTTATTATAGTGCAGAAAGCATAATATGAAAATGATTTAATATATTCACTTACCCTAAAACTCATTAATGATAACTTAGATAGGTTACTATTTATGCAAAATTAAGCACCTAAATTTTGCCTGGTCCATTTCAGACAGATACAATAAAGCATTTATAAGCATTCGAGAATCTGATTTAGGTTTTATATTCATGTCTTAACTAATCAGACATGACTGATTTGAATTTTAAACATTAACTTTCTACATACTACTTCTAAGTTGTTTACAGACAAAAACAATTCCCAAAAAACATTTTCTGGACACTGCAAAATGATTAATACTTTTGACAGAATTCTAATTTGTCCGTAGAGAATTCAAGAACAGGGGGAGGTGAAAGTCAATGAATAAATTAGAAAAAACTTTCTCAGCTTAAGTTAGAATGCACAGATCAGCAAATTTAGGGGCTTCTTTTAAGTGCTTGCATTGATTAGCATCAATACATCATCCCAGTATTTTCTTTAACTAGTGTAGTCTTCAGGATGCTGTTTGTAGTTGTCAATGTGTGTCAGTCATTTCTATTGTATGTTAATGATTGTCAAAGTCAGTTTATTAATTCAAATAGGCCATCAAAATTAAATTTTAAGCTTATCTTGCTGATAGTCTTAAAATCATGTAGTATATTCCTCACGTTATCCCACTTTTTAGAAATGGCAGATACAAATAACTGAAAATAATATCAATAAAAAGAATGCTGTCATTTCCCAATTAAACAATTCTTAAGTAAAATGTTATCTAAAGAAATGAAATTAATTCTACACAAAAGAATTCAAGAAAATAAAGCAATTTTCATACCTAGATAATACTTGAAGTATTCCACGTGTTGGGTAGAAATCTCCTTTATATTAGATGTCTAGCTGATTGTTAGTTAAGGCCCATTTTTAGATGGTAATTGGATCATGTGGAAACTTTATGCTGAACAGGTAATTACACTTTTAAAAAGAGACAATCTATCCACTGAAACAATTTTCACTTCAAACTACTTTAGTGGCTTTAAATTGTTAAGCAAATCTGAACACAGTACATATTTGGGAGAAAGAATATGCCTGTTTTATAAAAGTGCAAATTTTTTGAGAATGCATTGAAGCTTTTAAGAATACAAGCAATTTGTGTCAATTAGCAATCACAGATAAATGAGTTAAGAAGCTAAAATAGAATATTCCCTTCATTGTACCATGACCTCCTTAATATTCTTCAAAGAGAACTAGTGAGAATCATGTTATTTTAGTGGTTTTGGAACTGTGTTTAGGAATAATAATTGCTGGCAACAAAACAAAACAAAACACAGGTGGGATGTCTGAAAAATCTCGAAACTCATTTTGTGGGTGGATTTTTCTATAACATCTCATTAGTTCATGATTATAAACCTGGCTGAATGTTAAGAGACCTTGAGATGAAGTGAAGAAACAATTTTGACAATATCTTAGAAGAAATCTTCCATAAGCGCTCAGCAATGCAACCATTTCTTAAAGATGTATGTTTAAATAGTAAAAGCTATGCTTCTCTGTGATTGGTAAGAGTGCTAATATCCAAATCTGCTGTGGGAAATAGTTGTATTTGTGTTAGTTTGCATGTAGAAAGACTAACATAAGGGAACTATTTAGCTGATTTAGCAACATGATTAACTTGTCAGATATGAAATATGACTATAAGGGGAAAGACTTGGAGAATACATGTAATTGGAGTATAAAAAATTGTAAATTCATAGATACATATAGGTACTATTTTACTTGAAATATTTATGGGAATACTGTGTTGTCTAAAATTGGTGATAAGTGGTTGTTGAAAAGCTGACTTGTCATTCTGTCCAGTTTTTGGTTCAAGACTGTATTAACCTTGAATTCAGGATGAGATTAATCCTTCCAGTATTCTCCTCATACAACACAGAAATGTGTTGACTGCCACATGGATTAATGAACAGATCAGCAGGAATTTTCAAGGATATTGACATTAAAAAAAATTAAAAATTAACTTTTTACATGTGATATTATTAGAAATTAAACTAAAGGGTAAAATCAGATTCATTTAGTCAATTGAAGTAATAAAGTGAGGTTTGGTTGCATTTTGGTTTTTAAGAACAGTAGAACTAAAGAAGGCTTGGGGATATTAATAATTGTGCTATTATTTTTTATTTTATTCACCTGAAATCTGGACAGGACTTAAAGGTCAATCCTTCTGATCACACAGTAGTAAGAAAAGTTAAAAAAAATATGTTGCTCAAAACCAAGCAAGTTTAATAGTAGTTTATATGGACAAATATTTGTTTCGTTGAAATAAAATCAGACAACTTAATAATAAGATATTCTAAATCAGAAAGGCTATCATAACTAACCCACAGAAATCAAAGATAAAACTGCAATTCCACTGCTGAAGTAAAAATTACAGCATAAAAACCAGATGGACAGAACATGAAGAAGAGAAAGAACGTGATACGGTTATATTTTAAGCATTTCTAGTGTGCATGTCATCTATTCTCTTTGATTTTTATGGACATTCTTGACAATACTTTATTTGAATTTCCTATTATTATTCTGTGCTCCTTCAGAGATGTGCCAGGGGAGATAAATTGAATTGTTTAATATGAAAATAAGCACATCTTTTAATATACATTCATGTTTTCTGGGATAAACACATCCAGTCTCCAACACAGACCACAGCCTCAGAATTTTGTGCTACTTTATTATTTCATTTTGTGTGGGGAATATAATCTTCAGAATAGGAGCACTTATTAGAGTCAACACATGGTAGGTTAGAAGAATATTACAATCGCAGTGTTGTGGGGATTAGGCATTCTTCTAAATATCTTCCCATGGATGATTCACATTTTTTAGCTCTTATCTAAATATTGTCTGAATTTATCACCTCCTCTATGTTATACATTTTATACCTTTATATGACATAGTAGGGCACACATGCCTACACAGATTTAGATTGCATACCTATCCCTAGCTTGTGTAGTTAAATTCTCCAGTAATCTGAACATATGTTTACATTTCAAATGAAAAAAAAAATAAAAAATCATGACTAAGTATCAACTGACCCACATTGCCATATCTTTACCATCATCGTATTTGAAAAGTCACGGTAGTCAGACAAAGTCCCCAGTGACTGGTGAAGTGGAAACATAACCCACATTTATAAAAACGGTAAACCAGAGAACTCTGGGATCTATCAACCAGCCATGTTCACCTCTGCACCCAGTAAGATCATAGATCAGATCCCCCTTGCAGATATGTCAAAATATAGGGAAGACAAGAAGCCAATTAGAGAAAGCCAACATGGCTTCAGCAAGAGCAAATCGTGCCTGATTAATCTATTAGCCCCAGTTGGAGCAAATGTATCAGGGGATAAAGGAAGACCTACAGATGTCATCTACCTAGACTTTTGGAAGTCCTTTGATACAGTCCCCTGCAACATCCTTGCCATTAAATTGTTTTGGATATGATGAATGGACTGTTGGATGGATAAAGAATTGGCTGGATGGCTGCATCCAAAGAGTTGTATTCAACAGCTTTATGTCCAAATGTAGATCAGTAACAAGTGGTGTCCTTCAAGGGTCCAGTACTAGGACCCCTTCTGTTCAATATCTTCATTAATTACATAAATAGTGGGATTGAGCACAGTCTGGAGGATGAATGGATTGAGAGCAGCCCTTCAGAGAAGGACTTAGGGATATCGATGGATGAAAAACTGGACATGAGCCAGCAGTGTGTGCTCATGGCCCAGAAAGATAATCAAACACTGTCCTGCATAAAAAGGAGTGTGGTCAGCAGGTTGAGGGAGGTGATTCTCCCCCTCTACTCTGCTCTTGTGAGACCCAAACTGGAGTACAGTGTCCAGTTCTGGGGCCCCAGCCCAAGAAATGGACTTGTTAGAGTGGGTCTAGAGGAGGGCCTCAAAAATTATGAAAGGGCTAGAACACCTCTCCTATGAGGACAGGCTGAGAGAGTTGGGGCTGTTCAGCCTGAAGAAGATAAGGGTTTGGAGAGACATTATTGTGACCTCTCAATATATAAAGGGCCCTATAAGAAAGATGGAAGGAGGGTTTTCTCCAGGACCTGTAGTGACAGAACAGGGTACAAGGGTTTTAAATTGAAAGAGGTTAGTTTTAGATTAGACATAAGGAACAAATTCATCACTGTGAGGATGGCAAGACACTGGAACAGATTGCCCTTAGAAGCTATGGATGTCTAGTCACTGGAAGTGTTCAAAGTCAAGTTGGACGGGGTTTCGAGCAACCTGATGTAATGAAAGATGTCCCTTCCCATGGCAAGGAGGTTGGACTAGATGATCTTTTAAGGTCTCTTTCACCCTAAATCATCCTATGATTCTATGACCGTCATGCAGGAACGCATTTCTGTATCAGCAAAAAGCAACAAATATTCCATGGAGAGATGAACAAAGAAAGGAGAAGGCTGTGGTTGCCTTCAGACTCAGCTAGATGACATTTATTGGAGTATGGGAGCCTTAGAATAATTGAGTTCAATTGTTAACCTAACACTACCAAGTCCACCACTAAACTGTGTCCCTAGGTGCCAGGTCTGCATGTTTATTACATAGCTCTGGGAATGGTGACTCAGCCACCTCCCTGGGCAGCCTGTTCTAGTGCTTCTAGCCTGGCAGTATGACATAATGGCATTGCTGACTCTGGTTTTACTGATATTCTTAGCTCTTAGTAGTTGATCCACATTAGGAGAAATTATTACTAAAGTTAGTTGTAAAATGTTTACTTCTTTATAAATCAAATTGTCTCAAAAATAATGAAAATAAAGAGCTGTATGATTTGCTAATCAGAGTTACAAACTCCTTACGAATTACATATTTCAGGTTTATTAAGCATTCTAAGTACATATGCATTTGAAGACATAAAATGCATGGATTCATTATCAACTATATGCTACTTCTAAATTTTATTTTATTTAAGAACTGTGAATTTAATCTATTGATTTAACTAATCCATTCACCAACATATAAAATTATTCTATGAATTTTCAGATACAATGCAATGAAGTCACCTTTGGTCTGGCATTTTCAGACCACAAGTCAGCATAGTGAGATGTCCCTATTTATTCAACATTGAGCATAAAACCATTTAGTGAAATATTTGCTCTACATCTTAGTTGTAGTAACTTACATGAAAAGTTATAAGAACAAATATATTTTCTCCTACTGGAAAAGTTAAATCAAACTACAAAAATTTGTTTCTCATTGATCAGAATAAAAATAAAATATTTGGACTTAATTAAAAAGTATGCTGAGGTTCACAGACAACTTAATGTCTTTAAGTCACAATTTGGACACCCCTCCCCTGCCCTTCTGCCTCCAGGATTTAGAGGAAAAACTGAAAACCCTAAAATCTGTTAAATATTAGTCTTACCAGCATGAAAGAATATGTATATATATTTGACCTATGAAACACAAAAACAATTTTTTATTCAAGTGAAAATCTAGTTATGTAGTTGCAGTAATATTTATTTAGCACTAACAATTGGAATATAGCTTTGCCAGATAATCTTGTCACTATAATAGTAAATCCATACCAAAATAAAATGGACATTATGGTATCCTGTCACCGTCTAATAAACTTTGTTGCTATTTGTCTACCAAAAATATTAGGAGTGTGGTCTGGTGATCTGAGTAGTGGGCTGTGAAATTGGTACCTTTATTCTTGACCACTGGATATGACCTTGAGCATTCCACTAAAATATAAATCTCAGTATATTTCAAAGGCACATTTAATTGAAAAACAGATTATGAGTATCACAAAAACAGAATGCCTCAGAAAGTTATTAAATGAAGTTAGTAAACAGATTTGAAAATGTATGATGTGCATTAGTTTAAACATAAAATTATTATCAGTCTAATATACAAATAGGATATCAGTAAAGATTTGTATAATGCAGACATCTCAAACATGTTGGATGCTACACAGAAAATCTGGAAAAATATCCATCACCTGAACAGCAACCAGAAACTTTGATCTGTTTAACATTATTTGAAAATTTATTATTTGAGATTTTGAGTTGCATATCATATACTAATGTAAAATCTGTTGCTGTGAAAAGTTATAGTCTCTTATTTTCATCCTTTAACAAAGGAAACCCACAAAACTTTTCTTCTCTCTGGTTATGTGTCTCATTTCAAAGATTTCAGTCTTTTGTGCCACAGAGTGTTAATCCCTTTGTTCAGTCCTCTTTCTCACAATTTTAAGTGTTACCTGTGTTCAAACGTATCCATTATTTACAACATTTTTATATTACGTCAGCTGAGTAAAATTAGGACCACAAAGCCCAAGTGATAGAGGCAGAAAAAACCTGTTAACTCAATTTTCATTACTATATTAAACCAGTTTTGTATTATCACTTGAGCAGCACCTTAGCCTTCCAGCTTCCCACAGAGATTTTACAGAACCCAGCAAAGGGACTTTGTGGTTTACAAAAATATTTATAAAGGTGACTTTAATCTGAAGGACCACTACATTCTTCCAACTCTTCCTGCAGTATGTTGTCTATTTGTAACAGATGAATTAAGAAATAATTAAAGGGTTAAAAAGTAGAATTCCAGATATTCAAGTGGAACAGGAGAGTTTATAGATCATGGAAGGAGGGGCTGGCCACTTGGGGAGAATATAAGGCTGTTGTCAGAGGGTGTAGGGAGGCAACCAGGAAAGCTAAGGCCTCCTTGGAATTAAACACGGGAAGAGGGATCAAGGACAACAGAAAGAACTTTTCAAATATGTGGCAGATAAAACTAACACCAGAAGCAATGTAGGCTCACTGATGAACAAGGTGGGTGCCCTGGTGACAGAAGACACAGAGAAGGCAGAGTTACTGAATGTCTTCTTTGTCTCTGTCTACTCTGCCGGAAGCTGTCCTGAGGAGCCCCGTACCGCTGAGGCCCCAGAGGAAGTCAGGACAATGAAGGAGTTTGCCTCAGTTGATGAGGACTGGGTTAGGGAGCAGTTTGGCAATCTGGACATCCATAAATCCATGGGTCCAGATGGGATGCACCCATGGGTGCTGAGGAACCTGGCTGAGGTCATTGCTGGACCACTCTTCATCATCTTTGCCAAGTCTTGGGAAATGGGAGAGGTGCCTGAGGACTGCAGGAAAGCAAATGTCACTCCAGTCTTCAAAAAGGGCAAGAAGGAGGACCTGGGTAACTATAGGCTGGTCAGCCTCACCCCCATCCCTGGGAAACTGATGAAACGACTCGGTGCCATCTCAAGGCATATCAAGCATAAGAGGGGTCATTAGGAGCAGTCAACATGGCTTCACTAAGGGGAAGTTGTACTTGACCAACCTCATTGCCTTTTATGAGGACATAACAAGATGGATGGATGATGGCAGAGTGGTGGATGTGGCCTACCTTGACTTCAGTAAAGCATTTGACACAGTGTCCCACAGCATCCTTACAGCTAAACTGAGGGAATGCAGTCTGGATGATTGGGTAGTGAGGTGGACTGTGAACTGGCTGAAGGAAAGAGGCTAGAGAGTCATGGTCAATGGGGCGGAGTCTAGTTGGAGGCGTGTATCTAGTGGAGTGCCTCAAGGGTCAGTACCGGGGCTAGTATTATTCAATATATTCATCAATGATTTGGATGAGGGAATAGAGTGTAGTATCAGCAAGTTTGCTGATGACACCAAGCTGTGAGGAGTGGCTGACACAGCAGAAGGCTGTGCTGCCATCCAGCGAGACCTGGACAGGCTGGAGAGTTGGGTAGAGAAAAATTTAATGAAGTATAACAAGGGAAAGCATAGAGTTTTGCAACTGGGTAGGACAAACCCAAGTTCCACTATAAATTGGGGAATGACCAATCAGAGGGCAGTGTAGGGGAAAGGGACCTGGGAGTCCTGGTGGACAGCAGGATGACCGTGAGCCATCACTGCATCCTTGTGGCCAAGAGGGCCAATGGCATCCTGGGGTGTATTAGAAGGAGGATGGTTAGTAGGTTGAGAGAGGTTCTCCTTCCCCTCTACTTTGCCCTGGTGAGACCACATCTGGAATATTGTGTCCAGTTCTGGGCCCCTCAGTTCAAGAAGGCCAGGGAACTGCTGGAGAGAGTCCAGTGCAGGGCAACAAAGATGATTAAGGGAGTGGAGCACCTCCCTTATGAGGAAAGGCTGAGGGAACTGGGTCTCTTTAGCTTGGAGAAGAGGAGACTGAGGGGTGACCTCATTAATGTTTACAAATATACAAAGGATGAGTGTCAGGAGGATGGAGCCAGGCTCTTCTCAGTGACAACCAATGATAGGATAAGGGGTAATGAGTTCAAACTGGAATACAAGAGGTTCCACTTAAATTTGAGAAGAAACTTCTTCTCAGTGAGGGTGACAGAACACTGGAACAGGCTGCCCAGGGAGGTTGTGGAGTCTCCTACTCTGGAGACATTCAAAACCCGCCTGGACACCTTCCTGTGTAGCCTCATCTAGGTGTTCCTGCTCTGGCAGGGGGATTGGACTAGGTGATCTTTCGAGGTCCCTTCCAGTCCCTAATGTTCTGTGATTCTGTGATATTATAAAGGTTACAATTATAAGAGAACATTGTTTTAAATTATAATCTGTTTCAGTTTGTACTGTGGCAAAATAAAGACAGTAAACTTCCCTGCTTGCTGTTAGACTGACAGTGAAGAAGGCCTAAAAGTCTATGTTGCCCAAAATGGAAGGATAGAGGATGGATCTAAATTTTGTCTGGATGAGTAAATTAAATGCATCCAAGAACTGAAGTCAACTAATTCAGAACTGCCAGTAGCTGTGATAATAATTTATTTGAGACTGAAAAATGGGGAGACTATGTGCAAACCTGTAATAAAAAAGAAACCTGCAATATTCTAATTCCTCATACATATACAGGAATTGTTTAGGAGACTGCTAGTTTGCCTAGGCTGGAAGTGTTTAATATATCATCACTCTTTCAATTTACTAGCATAGATGTAGCTTTAGTTGCATTTACCTGTTGGAATTAGTAAAGACTTTCCATTTGTACCAAAAGCATTTTAGAAAAATCTAATATCAGAAAACTGTGAGAAAGGAATGAACTATATTCTTAGAGTGGCATGTGTCACAGGATGGGAAACAAAGCATAAATGCATAAATTGACAAATTTAAGCCATCAAAACTTTCCCTAACATGGGAGTTAGACAACATTAAAGTTCTTGAATTAAAAATAAATTACTCAACCATCCTTCTTACAAGTTCAGGCTAGTCTTAAGGGAATTTTAAATTAACTGGCAGCTCATTTTTGGACAGCACAGATCTCAAGACACCTGAACTTAGGTATTTGTGCTAGTGCTCCAAATTGAATTGCTAGAAACTCAAATATTGTTTAGGTATCAGAGCCATACAGAGACAGTACCAGGTATTGCATAGGTCTACAGGGGAACCTATTGCTCCTGTGTTCAGAACATTCCTAATGTATAGTGACAGCCCTGAGTTCAGCAAGGTGCACAGCAGTCACAATCGCTTTATGAACTACATCTATTGGCACTGTCACCACCAGCCAGCTCTTATATAATGGTCTATTGTTAACATTAGTTACCCAGCTGGTAGGGGACAAGGATTCTGAGTCCTCCACAGCATGACAATATGTAGTCAATACTAAGCTGTCATCCTCCAGATAGGGTAGAACAGGAACACTCTCAGCTGGAGCTGCCCCACTTTGAGATTCAAATTTCATGTCAACCTCTTGGCAGGATGCATTGTACATATAAAATCATAGAATCATTTCAGTTGGAAGAAATCCTCAGGATCATCGAGTCCAACCATAACCTAACCTAACTCTAGCACAAAAGGAACTGAATAAAAGAAAATTTGGACCAGAGAACATAATGAAGGATCTTCATCCCTAAATATGTACTACTTACTCAACTGAATAACCCAAACCTTTCCCAAAAATTATATTAGTGTTGCTCAATGCAGTGAAACTCTAGGAAGGATACCAAACTAGTCTAAAAATATCTACAGATCTCTAGAATTCAAAATGCAGACATACATTTAAGAAATTTCAGGACAGAGGAACAAAACCCTAAATGTGATTAATTTGAAAACACGTGAATGCAGGCTGAGAGAGTGAAATCACTGACTGAACATGGGACAGAAATGCCTCTAGTGCTTTGTGTAGTCTACCCATGATTGCTAGAGATAACCTCTTGGGCATTCTGGTGTAGGATTTACAACATCTCTCATCTTTTTAGTGGGAAACTGCATGGATTTGTAAAGCAAATACTGTGAGAACCCCATCAATGGAAGACACTGGACCCTTGACTCCAGAGCTCCAAACTTACTTTGCAAGGACTGAAGGATTTCAAGGATAAAAATATGACTCAGTTTTATCTTGCAATATTTTTTCCTACTTTTTCTCCTTTTTATTATTCAGAAATAATTTTCAAGGACATATTTTGTTTTCTAGTTTAGGGAAAAATGTCATTATTGAATTTTATTTTTCAAAAATGAGTTGGTCTATTCCTTAAGAGAGGTGCTGTCTTTAGAGATTTTCTTTTCTGTTCTGAGTTCTCTTTTAAAAATATGAAGCCAAGGTGCAATATTTTTGTAGCAGATGTGTTTCCCAATCTGGGAATTCTTTCTACAAGTTTCAAGTGTTTTTTGGCATGAAAATCTATTAAATGTCTCAAACGCCTCTGAAAATCTTTCCTTCCCTTTGAGTAACTTGTTTTAAAGTTTTATTAAAGCATTAGCAGGAGACTGGAACAAAAAGTACATTTGACCAGAATGGCTAGAAAGCCCCTGAGTTTTCTGTCATTGTATTTCAAATTTCATTCTGCAATTTTCAAATAATAATTAGAGATGCCCAATTCTTTTTTTTTTTTTTTCCTGCAAGTTCTTCAAGATATGGTTATAATAACAGGATATCCTGATCTTTATGGCCTGAAGGCAGATACATGCCTATGGATTTTAAATCTCCAGTTCACGGGGGAAGTATTTACCTTTTCCAGAATGTTTTTAATTCTGATTTAGAAACTGTATGGAGTTCTGTTTAGATTACTTAGAGGCACACACACATCAAAAAAACCCCACATTTTTGCCTTGCTAGAGTTTAAAAAACCTTTTCCCCCGTTTGAATAGTTTCAGATCCCCAGAGTTTTGATTTAATAAATCTGTTCCTTGAAAATGGTTATGAAGAAGGTGAAACACAAAATGAAACTCAATTAACAAGCTTTATATACTGCTTATGAGGTCAACAGTGCTTATTTCTTCAACAAGTCATTGCCTATTACCTGTTTCATTTCCAAGCCAAAAACAGTCTTAAAGTACAAAGTCAGTCTTGGAAAGCCTGTAGCTACAAAAGGGCAGTAAAAATCTTAAAGCTACAATAGCAGCTTTGCCAAATCTGAAAAAAAATCTGTAAAACTTGTTTTTGTTTTTTTTAAAGAAACTTCTCAGACCTGTGGACTTAGTCTATGTGCATATCATTCTTATTCAATTTGAATAATAAAAATTCTGCTTAATTTATTAAAAAAAATATCATTTTTTAAACTGCATTGCTAAATGAAACAACACTGGGTATAAAGTTATCATCACTGGATTTTAAAGTATTTTACATTCGCTTTGTCTTGTAGCAAAGGACTGTGGAAAGTACAGACGCAGCACTTGGAATGACAGAAAGAGATTGAGGTAATATGCACAGTTCTGTAGTAATTTTTTTCAGAAATCACTGTTCTCATCAGGTAATTCAGTTACACCTGAACAGGTCAATACCAGGAAAAAGAATGTTGGGACTGGTATAATGCAGAGAAATCAGTATCTTTGTAGCTTACAAACATCTTGCAATAAAAATGTAGCAAAAAATCAAAAATAAATTCTCATTTTGCCACACTTGCAAATACACGCATAGTACTGTGATGGCTCTTTACATAGAAACAAAAGCTATTCATTCATAGGGTGGATATTAAAAAACTATGAAAAGGTCTTATTTTTTTTTTCTATTATGGGTAATTATGGGTATGTGGTTGTTAGGTATGGCTTACACACATTCACAGAGTAACCTTTATAGAAGACTGCACGACTTGAAGGAGAGGTTTTGCACAGTCCCCTGGGCATAACATCGTGACTGGAAAAAAATAATGAGGCACACAGTCTTCCAGAAGTTTCCTTTCATCAGTCAACAGAGTACAGGTGGAGCTGGGTTTCTGGGCCCGTGAAGACTATGACTGCTGCTAGACAGCTCTTATGAAAATTTGAACTCTCAGCTACTCATATCCCTTTAATTCCATGAAGCATTAGTACTTCTGTAGTGTCATGTTGTAAAATCAGGGACTGAAATTCGCATCAGTTAGTTAAAAAGATAAACTGGAAAACATTTTGGAGTGTCTTTCGATGAGTAGAAGCCAGGGTGCATTAGCTTTGTGGTAATGCTTTAATATGAATCAGAGTTACTGTTTTGAAATAAATCTCATTGTCATCTTCACATAATGTGTTTACATTTGTTGGATTTATTTTACGTGAAACTAACCTGTAAAAGACAGCCCAGGAGTTCACAGAATGTGCTCCAGCTGTGTATGGACATTCAGTTTCTGACTGACTGTATCAAGCTAACCTGACTTTAAACCAAAAAAGGTTTATACTGTGGATATCAAGTCCTCCGTGCCAGCTGGTTTACTCCTCTGATTTCCTCCTGTCCACTTCAATGTGACATGACTTAAATCAAGGCTAATCAAAGCTTCTAAAAAATAGCGGTAATAATAATAATAAAAAATCAGATCTCTACATCACTACTTAAAAAGGAGAAAATAATAATCTAAAAAGTATTTAACAGAAATATAAGAGCTACTTCAGACTTTCTAAAACCTTTTAAAATACCTTGACACTGGTGCAAGCCATTGACATCAGATTTCCCCTTATTTTGTCCCCATTTATATTCATGCTGCACCACGCTTTCTTCTGAGCATGGTTAGAATTTCTGTAACAGAGAAGCAGGAGAAAGAGAGTGTCAGATGTTGATGTGCAGTCAGACTTGCAGTTCTCCAAAAAAAAAAAGGAGGCTGGAATTAGCATGAAAACAGGAAAACAGGAAGATACGTATTGTTGTCATATAATTATTTTTCCTTTGCTTTCTAGAGGTCAGCCTTTTTTTCCCAAGTGCTTGTCTTCTTTAGCCACTGAAAAAAAAAAAAGACCTCTGAGTTAGGGGACTCATTTTGAGAGCAGATAGTCACATATTGCAAGATTGCCTCTTACCTATTTATGAAACTGCTGATAAGAGCAGATGTATTAGCTAAACATAGTGTTTGCATAGGTGTGTGTATTTTTCTATTGACAACTTATTAGTTATTCATATTTCCTTATTATTTGTCAACTGATTGACATTATGCAGTAGAACGTCATACAAACAGGCTGAGAATCTGCAGTTGCCCCAGCAGCCCTCAGTATGCAAAGATTAATCAGACGGTTGGAAGTTGGGGAGTAAATTTCTCCTGTCATCAGCCCGGTGACAGGGTGAAGGCTGTGACAGCTGGCAAGGAAGACAAGAAGGCTATGTTCCAGGAGGCAGATAGTTTATTGTCACACATTTACACTGTTACATACAAATGCCATTAATATTCTAATTGTATCGTTATTCATGCAAATTAGAATTCATAGTACTTAATTCTATTTTGTTTTAAAACAGACTTCATCTCAAACATCCTGACAAAAGTGGGAGGTGGGTAAGATCTAGATTTGCAATGAACAATGACTTAGAATGGATAATTTAGTAGGCATCTATCCCTAATCATGGACACATTTTCTGAGGGGATTAATTCATATGCTTTGTCAGTTCCACAAGCAGGGAGTTTTAGGTGCTTGTGCCACACATACCTGTCAATGCACAGGAGAAAGAAAATGTAACATTTGGTGGTTGGAAACACTTCAAACCGGAAAATGCAAAATGAAGACATAAGAAGACAGAATCTGCATGTTGTCCTGTTGACAAAAACCAGAAGTCTTTCTTACATTCCTCCACACCTGACTGTGGGGACAGACATGCCCCACCTCCCCTTTGAATTAGCTCTGATGCTTGTTAAGCTACGTACTGAACTTGTTCAATTTGCTAGAAATCTATCTGATAAAAAGAGCAATAACGGTATGGTCACTAAAGAGAAAACATAGAATTTTATACTTGATTATGTCAAGAACATGTTAATTCACCAACAAGAGGACCACATTTGATTTCATAAAGCAGTATTTGCTCTTATAGAATAAGGATTGTTTCTTTCTGGTCTGGGTTAGTAAGCCAGATGATTGGAGAGAAAGTTCAAATTTAATCTTGGTATAAATAGCTTAAGTAATCTTACTCTTCAACGTCTTCTATTTTATTTTTTTTTTTTTAATCAGCAAAAATTTTACTATCTATATAACCATTTTGGTCCAAAGTAATTTCTTGCTATCTGGTCTTCTTTAAGTTGCATTTCTGAACTGATTTAATTAACAATTGATAGCTGAAATCTCTCTGTTACTGTGTAATCAACTATTGTAATTCTGATTCTTCAGAAAAAAACTGTGCAGGTAGATTTGGCTCTTCTCCAGATGTTAAAATATATTGATCTCATTTCTGCAGTTTAGTAGATACTGCATTATATGAGTCAAACCGAGAGGATGACTTATGCTATGTAAGTCTTGCTTTTATTTACAGTGGTTTTTATTCTTTTACTTTAGTTGAACACAGCAAAATGTATTGTAAACTATTGTTCTAAGTTCGTGAAAGACTTACATGATTTATTTTGTATTTTTAAAACTAATTTCAAGTGAAAAGGAAACAATCTTATATGGAAAAAATAGACTTTCTAGAAATGCTAGGTTTTTTCTAGTAAATATAGAGGCTTAAATATCTGTTTTGATCGCGTGTGTTAACTTATGGATTTAAAAATGTCAAAATGAAACATTTTTTGTTCTAACTGGAAGTATATGCATTTAACCGTGGGTCAGCATTACTGGTGTTGAAACGATAATGGAAGGAGCTTCTTCTTATATTTGTTACTTTGCCTGGGGCATCAGATTTTTGCCTATGAATGCACTAGAAATGATAGCAATAATTTAATTAAAATAGCTGACTGTCTATCATTGTCCATTTGCTACAAATTTTATCATCAATTGCATTTAACCTTTGCACTTTATTGCTTCACTTTTCTTGCCTCTCAGTATCAATGTGTATAGAAAATTTATTTCTGCTGAACCAGTAAGGGCATATAACTCAAATATTAATTTAGAGGTTTTGCCTTTCGAATCATCTGAACAAAAAATGAAAAGACAAGTTTCTGATGCACCGACTAGAGACTTCCGATTTAAAGGTTAAGCTATACAAACTACCATTAATCCACAATAATGGTGATTTTTCAGGGAAATTCCCTTGATTTAACTTTAGAAATATGTTATGTAAATGTGAACACCTTAGGTTATATCCTTAGGCTTCTGTTAGAGCTGCTGAAGAGAAACAGGCATTTTTAAAGTATGATTTATCCAGTGTGTTAAATGTCTGTAAAAGAATAAAATAGGTAATCCCTTATACGTGATTTTTTTCTCTTAATTAACTATAAAATTAGCCTTGGGTATCTATTTGAGGTACATACATATGTTCTATTTCCTATGCTAAAACAAATGTATCGTATCCTAAATGTCAATAAGACATTTTAAAAAATTGGCATAACCTCAGAATAATATCACTGATAATATTCAATCTTTACTGTCTATGGATTCACTAATTAATTATTTCAGCATATATTAGTGGCTTTTTTTCCAGTCAATTTTTGATAATACTGTGAATAAAATTAGGCTTAAAGCTTTATCCTTCTCCCTGTAATTCCAGGAGAACTCCTGGAGAGGAAGCGGTTTTGTTATGACTCCAGTGTTGACCAGAACTACAATCGTAAACACCTTAACGTAGGTGTCTTCTTGTGAACTTCACTTGCCTAAAGATAGACAAGGATTACCATTCAAGCTATATTAAAAATGGAAAGACAATATTGTTTCAGTCTTTTTCAGAAAACTGTGATTTTGAAAGACCGCCTCACTATATTTTTAATTTTTTTTTTTTTTTACATAAAAACCTCTCATTATTGTCATCCAAGTGGAAATACTTTTGTATGTTACTCAGATAAATTTCCACTTGTAATATTTTTAAATACGTCCTGTATGCTTTTGTCTGTTTAGATTTGTCTGAAAGACAGTTAGTGCAGGTGGGATACTTGCGAAACACATCTGAGGAGGCATGGATTTGAAAAGTGGAAAAGAATAAATCTATTAGGCGGAAAATTGTTAACTTCAAATGTTCATATATCAGACTCCAAACTATTCTTTGCCTTTACTAACTGAAGGCTCTGTATTTGAATGAAGGGCCTCGGCCTTCTAAGATTCACTGTTTTCATATTTGTAAGGCTTGTTTTTTCTCTTTGCTTGTTTTTCTTTTTTTTTTTCTTTTTTACATGGAAGCAGAAAGTGCTGTATAATTATTTTGTGCTGGAGATGAAGCTGCAGGTAAAACAGTAAACATGTATTCATCTACAACTAAAAAATATGACATTTTTATATAACAACAGAAAAAACTAAGAGGTTTTTCTTTTTTCCTTTTTTTTTTTTCCCAGTAGAAAAAAATGTCTAAGTCTTCTGCACATATAAATTTTGCAGATATATGATACAAATATCACAGCTAACTATAAATGATGGACAAGTAAAACATCTCCAGAAGGTAGCTGGGTGAGATGTATAAGAGCAGTAATATATTGACCTTCTTAATGTCTAAACCTCATGACAAGAAAGTTCACAGTGAATGAGAATGTAAGAGCAATGTACTGAAAATTCAGTACATGAGAAATGAGAATGACAAAAAGTCCCCAAATCAGGACATGCAAATGCTGAAGTGTATGCAGAACTCAGGGGAGAATTTGCATTGAGTGGAAGTGATGTAGCTATTTTGATTGTGCCTACTGCATAGGAAGTGATTACTTCATGACAGAGAAGAATGATCCTTGTATCTCTCATCTCTCTAGGTAGTTACATAGCTGTCATCACTTCAATACATGAATGTAATTTCCTTTTCCTTCATTTATATAACACATCATTTATCTACTTCATGTACACCACTTAGAACTCCTTGCAGGAAACCTCTGTGACAACCTTTAGTTGCAATTAGTTTCTGTCAAGTTAATTTCAAAAGTTATAAGCCATCCAAAGCCATTCTCTTGCGTTTTCTTACAACTATCTCCCTTTAGGATACTAAGTTGTTCTTACAGAAAAATACTAGTGCATTGTTCACTAGTTTGAGGCTATTAATTATAAAATTTGGCAGTAGAAGAAAACTGATAAGTGGATAGTTAGAAGACATACAATTGTTGTCATTGACAGATGTTTGCTCTTTCATTTTACAAATGAGTCATAAACATATAAAAAGGATAACTATAAAGATTTTAACAATTTTTATAATAACAATTTTCAAAAGTCAGTCTCAAAATCCTAATATATTGATAGAAAACCTAAGAAAAACAAAAAACTAATAGGAATCATAACCATTTTCAATTATCGAACTAAATTATGTCATTAGTAGATATCTTACTATATACTAGTGAGAAGAAAGTAATCAAAATAAGTACAATGTAGTAGGATTTACCATGTATTCAAGAATGCCCTGGTTTTAATATCACACATCACTTCATGGCCATTTTTCAGATGCTATGTCAATTTTATCCCTCTTGTGAAAATCCACTGATTTCAATAAAGTTTTGCAAGTTAAGTGAAAAATTATCACCGTTTCAAAAGCACCACTCCTTACACATGTTATATTTTTAAAACTCAACACATCCAATGTTATTGTCATTTCATAATAACAAAAGTATACTTTCATTTGAGTTAGACCCCCTGATATTTCCAGTGATGGTGGAAAACTGTAAGTAATATATTTTCTGCACTATTATTAAAATTTACCACCTGCTGGCACCAGGGAAAATTATAGTATTGAACAATTAAGTTTTCCTTCACATTCAGGGCTTGTTTTGCTGTTTATCAACCCAGTGAACAAAATAAAGTTGGTCCAAGTGTGAACACATAATTTATCAACACAACTAGAAGTAGCATCCTTCATATAAATGAAAATGTTTGTTCAGTGTTTTGGGTTTTTTTAAGCATTTCTTATTCTAGCAATTATTCAGGCAAATCTCTTCAGCTTTGTCGAAATCAAAGTAGATAGCATGGTTTCATCAAGGCTTCCTTCCAGTTTATGCATCCTCTTCAGGTCTTATTTATTAATTTTAAACAGGAATTATGTTTTCTCAATGAAGTCAAAACTAAAAGTATATATGTATGCATGTAATGAAATACTCTTCATATATCTGACATTCAGTAAAACTTCAGAATGTTAAAAAATAAAACCTGTGACTAGACTGAGGAAAAAAAGGCATTTTTTAAAATTTATTATTATGAAAATGAAGAACCCCTTTTTCATTAAGCCACAATAATTTACAAAACCTAGGTGTGCTGTACCCAGGAGGTGAGCAACCTGCAGTTTTTGTGTACGTTGCCTTTCAACTATTAAACTGTATACAAATTTGCAGCTGTCAAGTGTCAGGTCATTGATTTTCCTCCCTACTAGGCAACAGCTGCTCTTCTCACTCTTTAGAAATCTTTGTCTCTAGATGACATTGGGAGTGTAACAAGAGTCTTCATTAATGATGAAATAAAGCCTTGGTCTACTCCAACAATATGTCCAAAAAATTACTTTTAGTAAAAATGTACAAATGAAACATAGAAGAGTTTGGTAGGAGCAAATTTGGTACTTACCTGGAGGCCTATCATATGGATGTCAATTTTCTAATATATCTTCTATTATACAAAAATTTACTTTGTCTACTAGTAAAGACAGATTCTTCAGATACTGTGTTCACTTGTCTTTGAATTTTAAACAATATTGCTAATACTTTCCCCTAAGATTAGAAAGGATGATTTTATCTGTGACCTATTAAATGAAGAATTTAAAAAAAAAAAAAAAAGTGTATGTTGACAACATGCACAACTCCAATAAGTAGATTTAATTTGGTAAAGACTCTAGTCAAGAAGTAGATTTTATTTTTTTTCCTAAATATACAGCTCATATTCTGTAGCCTTTTTATAGAAAATCAAGATTAATCTTGCCTAATTAGATAGGATTATGCCTATACTGGCTGATGTTTCTCAGGACAGTTTGGTGTTTGGTTCATGCCTTGACTTGCAAATTCCTTAATAAATGGAAGTAGTATTTTCTTTGGACCTTTAGGATTTTATTATTTGTTTAATTAACAGCCAGTTCTTCTGCAATGGAAATTAACAGGACAGTTAAAAACAAAAAAAACCCTTTTCTCATATATTATTAAGCGTATTGATAAAACTCCATCATTTTACCAAAACTTTCCAAGACTTGAATGCTTAAAGCACGAGTAAGACTGAGGTAAATTTATCAAATGGAGCAGGGATTATCAGTCTCTGCATAGTTGGGTAAAATTAGTTGGGTAAAATTGTTTTTCTTTAATAAATAATGGAACACAAAAGTGTGTTCACACTCAAAAACAAAGACAACGCACAGACACGTGAACACGCAAAGACATGTGAACATGCACAAACACATGAACATGCACAGGCACACGTGAACAAACAGAGACACGTGAACACGCACAGACGCACGTGAACACGGACAGACACGTGAACACGGACAGACACGTGAACATGCACACGGACACACATGAACACACAAAGACACACGTGAACACGCACAGACACGTGAAAATGCACAGATACGTGAACATGCACACAGACACATGAATACGCACAGACACGTGAACACACACAGATACATTTGAACACTCACAGACACGTGAACATGCACAGACACCTGAACACGCACAGACACGTGAACACGCACAGACATGTGAAAACGCACATACACACGTGGACACGCACAGACACGTGAGCACACACAAACACGTGAACACACACAGACACACGTGAACACGCACAGACACGTGAACACACACAGACACATCAACATGCACAGACACGTGAAAACGCACAGACACGTGAACACGTGCAGACACACGTGAACCTGCACAGACACGTGAACACGTGCAGACACACATGAACACGCACAGACACGTGAACAGACACAGACACGTGAACACACACAGACACGTGAACACGCACAGACACGTGAACACGCACAGAAACAATACTCATTCTGAAAACAAAACAAAACAAAAACAATGTCAGAAATCTACAGCAAACATATGTGTTCGTCAGCACGGGTAGAGAAAACGAAGATGTGTAATGACCTCAGTAAAACTTTTGACACTGTTATCTGTAAGATCCTCATGTAGAAGCTGATGAAATATGTCCTGGATGAGGAGACATAAAGTTGGACTGAAAACTACTTGAACGACTGCCCAGAGGGTGGTGATCAGTGGCACAAAGTCAAGTTCAAGGCCAGTTTACTAGCAGAGAGCCCCAGGGGTCAATAATAAGTCCAAACCTGTTCAGAATCTTAATTAATGCACTGGTTCTAGGTGGTCGTTAAACACTAAGAATGTAAAGATTGTTGTTCTGGTTTGTTTTTCCCCTATGAGAAAACTCACATACCTATAGCTCATTAAGCACCAGGTAAGAATTCTTGTATTGCTTTTCTGAATGTAGAATCCCACAACTAGATTCTCTTCCGTCAGTTTTAGACATCTCCCAAATTTAGGTTCACTTTGCTTCTTAAAGTCAACAGAGAGAAATAAAACATGTTAAATGTTTACATGAGGAGATGATTTGTATGGTGAAAGTGTTCCTCTCTCTTTACTGATTGTGAAGGGAGGCAAAGGCAGACAGTTCAGATGTCTGTACCCTCAGTCTTTATCTCTGGTGGATGAACATTGATCAAAATATTTAGGCACTTAGGTTATTCCTTGGTCTATTCACACAGATTCAATATTTAGTACATAATACATATTCTTTAAAAAAAAAATAGTTCTGTGAGCTAAAAATAAAATGCACAAAAATTAAATTAATGAAGTTTTTGATTAAATGTTAATACTTCTGTCAAGCAAAATGATAAGTATGGCTCATAGATTAGAAAACTATACATAAATATGAGCAAAAAATAATTTCCATGTACTTCTTGTAACATTAGAAATTATTAATGATCTAATTAATTTACTATGCCAGTTAAAATTATCAGTTTCAGTTTTTATAAAATCAGTTTTCAGAATTAAAAAAAAAAAAGTACAAAAGTTTCCGATTAAAATTGCAACTACAAAACTTGTTATCCTTTTAGAAAAACTTAATTCCCACTAAAATGACAAGGCATACATATAAAGAAAGGTGAACCTTTGAAGGACCAGCATAGTTTCTTGATTGATGTACAATACAGTTTAATAAGAAGCAAATCTTCCAAAATATGCTTGATCTGTGTTCAGATAAAAACAAAAATTACAGAATGCTGCTAATGAAATATACTTTTTAAAAAGATTGACATATATATCATGAGAAATATTATTGGAAAATGAATTGTAATTGCCTTATACATTAAAACTGGTTCATAGATTGAAAGCTGTCTGAGGAAGTGTAAATGAAGGAGAACAATGAACAGTATGTAAAATCTGTATATGCAGTGCAAAATTTGTAGAATCAAAGAATATTTTGGGTTTGGAAGGGACTTTTAAAGGTCACCTAGTCCAACTCCCCTTGCTGTAACTTGATTAAAGTTCGGAACAGGTAAAAAGCTGCCGATTAATAGCTATGTATATTAATAGCTACAAATTGTTCTAAGCTGGAAAATACTGCAAATAATACATACAGAGAAGAGAGAGAATAAGTTGTGACATCACAAACTAGAGTGTGTTACCCCAAAAAATAAAACTGAGAGACTCTTTTTGACATGACCTGGAAATAAGTAACTACATTTACTGTTTTAAGAAAGCAGTCAGACTGTAAAGCACAGGAAGTGTCATTGATTGAGAATGCTTGTATTACCCTCATATGGAGAAAACATACAAACAAACAAAGACCAGAACAGACTTCTTAGTGCTGAATTGCAGAAACAGAAGAATTACAGAATCTAACTCACCAGGTAGGAAAAGGATATTGTCTTAATATATCTGTTAAGACAAATTCAAATTGTGAACAGTGAGGGACGACTCTTACCACAAAATAGACATTTTGTGTCTTGCCTCCTGAGATGGGCAATATGCCTTACTAAAACTAGTGACAGGAATGTGTTGAGTGACAACTTGATGGTTAATTCCAGGAAACAAGTCAATTATATACTTATGAAGGTGAACTCTGTGTAGAGTAACAGATGCAAATGAGGTTTCTAATCCTTGACCAGTCAGATATTGCTCTGCATTTCAAACAAAAAGCAAATGTTCCTCCTTATTCAAAACTGACTGAGAGTTAGGGACTTGTGCTGCAAAACTGCATGAAGACAAGAATCACATTCTATAAGAAAACTCTAGCAGGACTTGGCAAGGTGACTAAACCTGAGCCCCTGAATTTCAACAGATCTTCCATCAATGGAAGAGCCATCTAGAAATTTCAATAAGATACTGAGGTTTACATTCATCTGGTATGGGTTTGAGCACAACCTTAGCATTAAGTTCAGTCCATAGTGTGGATACTTTTGTTCTATTTCTGCAGAATCTGACTGCTCTCCACTCTCACCAACCAATCAATGCTGAAAATATAGTTTTTAAAAAAGTGCCAGGAATGAGAGACATCTAGTCTCATTCTTATAAAATGTGACAAGGCTACTTTTCAAGTACTTCAATACAATTTGGATGCACGATTACAGTTCTTGTTAGACTTTCTCAGAAACTGTTGGCTTTCATTAATTATTTCTCACTTACAAATTGGCAGTTACATTACAGTGAGTTTAGATACAGTGAGTGGATAAAAATACCAGTAGAGGTTTGAAACCTTCCCTTAGCTTGTATCATTGGTCATAGTATACAAAGTTTAGGTGAAAAAATCTTGCCTTCTTGGCTAAGGGCTCCTTTTTAAAAAAAATATTTGAAGTCTGATATGACTTAAATGAAAGGCTGCAGTCCTCTACATAACCTCTCCAAATACCAAGACATAATAAGTTGACTTTAGTGATATCCTGAAATAAATACATTCAAAGAGATCTCATTAGATACAGGACTTTCTTTGCCTCTAGACCAGTCAAGTACCTATAATTTTTCTTCAAGGTCAAAATGTAGGATGTTTGATCTGAAAGAAAAGTACATTTCTTTCCACTAAATCTTTATCTCCTGAAGCTATGTTGTGCTATGTGAGGTTTTGTGTTCATTTGTGAGTCCAGTGTAATGTCAGATGTTATCATCTTAATATCTGACTTCAGGAAGTTTACTAGAATTAAGCAGTTACTTAAGAGATTAGATGGTATCGCATGGTATTAAAAAAAAAAAAAAAAAAAGAAGTTTTAAATTAAGCACCTATAAGTCTAGATAGCACTCAGAGTTAGCAGAGGGTAACACTAAGATAAGAGAAATTAGGGTTATTTTGTAAATATAATCTAAGAACACACTGCATAGGATCACCTAAAGTTGTTATTAAATTTTCTGTAAAACTTCAGTGTTAATATTCTGCTACTGAAATGACCAGATACTTCAGAAACTTACAATTCAACCGAAAAGATTTTCTTCCCCAGTAGCAAGTTATTAAACAGAACTACTTGGAGAAATTATCTGAAAATACTGCAAATCTTGGGAAAACCTACTAAGAGACCTTGTTTTTCACATTCGCATTAGGCTGATAAAACCCAAACCTGTAAATACATAACATCTGAATGTGGCCAGCAGAACCTTATACAGGCTCCAGAAGTTAACAGTAATGTGGAGAAACTAATCAGTTATATATAAATAAGCAGAAACTCAATGTTCAGACATGACCTGTACCCACATTTTCATTATGTCACCTCAAGTATTATACACATAAAAACAACTAAAAAGGATTTTTTAATATTTTACTCCTTTTAATCAAGAGAGCTTCTAAATTTAGAGAACAATATATACCCTGCTGAAACATTATCTAGCTCTATTTAAAACTAAAAGTACACAGCTGAGCTTAGTCATGACTAGTTTTTAAATTTTAAAATTTAACTGCAGTATGTAATTACTAGGATGTGAGTGAAATGCCACAAACACTGTATAAGTCTTTTTTGTTCCATAAACCAAGTTTCCCTGCATAATTGTTAGAAACTATTTCAATAAGCATGATCAAACAAAATATTTTTCAGCTGTGTTTGCTCAGTGGTATCAAGCAACAACAGCATATTTCTTAATACTAAGGAGAGTCAGAATATCTGCTTTGCAAAAACATAGTCAGCAATTAAGAGTGAGGCCAGCAATAAACAATGGGTATTTTTCTGTTACTCAGGTGAAGTAGGATTGGCAATAGATTCAATTTATAAACATAAGCTTGGAAAATGTGTGTTAATTCAGTAATTAAATCTGAAATAACAAAATAATCCCAAAGGTATTACACTGCATAATGTTATCACGATTACGGTGAGATTATCTTGTTGACATATTCTCTCCTAGGGTCAATTTCAGTGCCCAACTGAAATTTGCATTTACTAGAGCACATATTAAAGGACAAAACAAAAGAATGAAACAGTTTTTATGCTGTTTCACAGACAGAGAGGGTCCAATTCACATCTCAATATTAATAGGATGACTGTATTTGACTTCAGAGAACTCTCTCAGTCATGGTCTAAACTGATTGATTTTGACTTCTTATGGAAAAATACCAAAGACCATTTTTTTCTCAATTGCCAAACACATTTTCCTCTCCTCTCCTCTCCTCTCCTCTCCTCTCCTCTCCTCTCCTCTCCTCTCCTCTCCTCTCCTCTCCTCTCCTCTCCTCTCCTCTCCTCTCCTCTCCTCTCCTCTCCTCTCCTCTCCTCTCCTCTCCTCTCCTCTCCTCTCCTCTCCTCTCCTCTCCTCTCCTCTCCTCTCCTCTCCTCTCCTCTCCTCCCCTCTCCTCCCCTCTCCTCTCCTCTCCTCTCCTCTCCTCTCCTCTCCTCTCCTCTCCTCTCCTCTCCTCTCCTCTCCTCTCCTCTCCTCTCCTCTCCTCTCCTCTCCTCTCCTCTCCTCTCCTCTCCTCTCCTCTCCTCTCCTCTCCTCTCCTCTCCTCTCCTCTCCTCTCCTCTCCTCTCCTCTCCTCTCCTCCCTCTCCTCTCCTCTCCTCTCCTCTCCTCTCCTCTCCTCCCCTCTCCTCCCCTCTCCTCTCCTCTCCTCTCCTCCCCTCTCCTCTCCTCTCCTCTCCTCTCCTCTCCTCTCCTCTCCTCTCCTCTCCTCTCCTCTCCTCTCCTCTCCTCTCCTCTCCTCTCCTCTCCTCTCCTCTCCTCTCCTCTCCTCTCCTCTCCTCTCCTCTTCTCTCCTCTCCTCTCCTCTCCTCTCCTCTCCTCTCCTCTCCTCTCCTCTCCTCTCCTCTCCTCTCCTCTCCTCTCCTCTCCTCTCCTCTCCTCTCCTCTCCTCTCCTCTCCTCTCCTCTCCTCCTCTCCTCTCCTCTCCTCTCCTCTCCTCTCCTCTCCTCTCCTCTCCTCTCCTCTCCTCTCCTCTCCTCTCCTCTCCTCTCCTCTCCTCTCCTCTCCTCTCCTCTCCTCTCCTCTCCTCTCCTCTCCTCTCCTCTCCTCTCCTCTCCTCTCCTCTCCTCTCCTCTCCTCTCCTCTCCTCTCTCTCCTCCTTTCCTTCTCTCTTTTTTTCTTTACTAAAAGGCAGATGAAATTTGCCACACACACACACACACACACAAAGATCATGTCATCAGTGGTGAAAAACCCCAAAACATCTAGAGTAAAAGTTCATTGTTTATTCTCATTATTCCAAACTATTTAAAGTTTTCTGTGGCATTAAAATTTCGTAGGTAAAGTTAGCAGAATGGGTTATGGCAGTTAAAAACTGTTTAACAGAATAAACTTAGTCACTTATTGCTGTGTTAATATATTTGGGAAGATCTTTGTTAAATCAATATATAGGTAGATATGTTTAATTTCTGAGGCACTGTGTTAGAAATTACTACTGTAAGTATTCTTCATCGACAAAGTTAGAAATTAAAGCAATGGTGTCAGAATAGTGTATTTGTTTTTGTCCTGGTTATCCTAAATCTTTCTCTGTATATTTTGAATTCCCAATACTAAGAGACAGATATTGGAGGGAAGGGAAAATTAATCATTGGCTCATATAATATGCATCTGGCATATACTATATGGGAATCAAGATTCACACTGCAGTAAATTAGAATGACTTTTAATTTGATCATATTGCATTCCAAGTGGTTTTAGATATAGTATTTTAATATATATATAGTTTGCAGGAAAAAAAAGTTTATTATGTGCTTTATTTGGAATTGCTTGTTTTCAGTTTTTAAGCTCTGTCTGCACTACACAAACACAATATCTTTTAAGATTTTAGATGTTCAGTATCAAATTATATTATTTTTACAACCAAGAAGTGCTTTAGTCTGTTTCCAAACCACGCAGTAATTTACAAAGACTCTTCCTGGAAAATGACTCATATCCTTGCCCAGCATGGATTGTCTTTCCAAGGTACATTTAATTGATCATATGTGTTACCTTTTTAATACCATTGAACTGAACATTTTCATCTTAATGTGATTTGGAAATAAAATTGTACAGATTTCAGAGCACCAGATGCAGACTATTTCATGTAGAAAATATTTTTTTCATTCTTTGTATGGTATTCCCAGGAGTTGAAAAGTCTATGAGGGTTACTTAATTACTTAATTACTTAAATTTCATTTTATTTCTGAAAGATTTTGCTTCTCTGCAGATTTAGAATTAATCACGGTAAATAATAAAATAATACATAAACTTTTTATCAAAACCAGATTAAAAATATTTGTAATTAATAAGCGTTACTTCTTCTTTAAATGGCTTCAAGGGTGACTGTTTTATAACCATATTAATATTGATGGGAAATGTCAAAATATCTAAATGTCAAGACATTTTCTTTAGGTTTCAACTGTTCTTCTAATACACAACAAATTAGCCAAGCAACAGCACTTAAATAGCAGAAAGGCTGTTGAGACATCAGTACAATCCTATTCTAACCTATTATTTGCCTGGGTGGAATATTCCTGGTATATGCAGCTGTTTAAAAAAGTTGTTCAAGTTGCAAAGTTGTGTTCAACTCTAAAAAGCATGTCGGAGCAACTATAGATGGTGTAATTGAGTGTAGACTGCATACATACTTCAATCTGGAGGTTTTATACAGAGGATTTGAATCCCCATGCAAGAAAAAAAAAATCAGAATAATATGAGACTGCAAATTAATTGTAAAATGAAAAGAACTATTCACAGTATTCTTATTTCCTCCATTGTAATATTATACTGAAGAGATATCAAGCCATTCCTTCTTGTAAACCATGAATAATTCTTGTAAAAAATTTCTAAGACTTATCTGCCCACATTTCATAATGAGGCATATAATCCACAATTTATTATTCATTTGATGGGTGAAGTTGCTCAAATGTTCAAAGAAACAGGCAGTACAATCTATCAGCTGGATGAATTCCTCTATCCATCACCCACTGGGACAGAACCTATTTGCCCCCAGCTTTTTAAAGATCCTTAAAATTACCATTTATGTAGACTTATTAATACAGGATTTGATAATCACCCCAAAAACTGTCTCATCTAGACTGTCTATTCTTTTCAAGTTAGCATCATTAGGGCGGACACATTTCAACATGGTCTGCTCATTCACACATTTCCATATGTTTTTAGTCCCATAAAATAGCAGAGTATATTGTTTGTCCATGTCCTGTTTTCAGCTTTCTAGTAGCTGGTATAGAGCTGCATTTTGGATTTAGAATGAGAATAATGTTAATAGCACACTCATGTTTTAGTTGTTGCTAAGTAGTTCTGGTACCAAGTCAAGGACTTTTCAGATTTCCATACTCAGCCACTGAGGAAGTCCACAAGAAGCTGTGAGTGGCACAGTCAGTACAACTGACCCAAGCTGGTCAAAGGGATATTCCATACCGTATGAAATCATGCTCAGTATATATCCTGGAGGGACTTGGCCGGGTTGGAGGGAGGGGTGACTGCTGCTCAGGAACCGGCTGGTTATTGGTTGGCAGGTGGTGAGAAATTGCGTTGTGCATCACTTGTTTTATATGTTGTTGGTTTTGTTTGTTTATTTTTTGATCATTTTATTTGGGTTTTGTTTGTTTGCTTGCTTGTTTATATTTCTGGCCTATTAAACTGTCTTTATCTTAACCTGTGAGGTTTACCTTTTTTTTTTTTTTTTTCCAGTTCTCTCCTCCATCCCACTAAAACAGGAGGTGCGAGTGAATGGCTCTGTGCGGTGTTGAATTAAACCATAACACCAAAATATAAGAGCAAAGGGAAGATTCTAATTAAGATGAATACGAAGCTATTCACTGGATGTTAAGAAATGGAGTGTTCCAAGGGGCATACTGAAAATTATCACATATGTCACTGTTTCTTTATATGTGAATTTTTATTGAAGTGAAAAGTTCTTGCTTGCTGGCTCAAGGAGGATTTTATGGCTATTACTATGTTATTCTAATACTCAATCTCCTTTTTCATTTTCATTTATTTTTTTTCTGTGATGGCACTGAAAATGAAATCATTTATATATGTCTCCTATTACCTGTATTCCCCTAGAGTGTTCCTGGAATGTAATTGTACCATTTGTTTCACTACAAGACAAAGACATAAAATTGCAGCGTCATTAGGTTTTAGTATGTGGAATCTGATTTTTCTGTAGTACACCAACTTTCTTACTAAAGAATGAGAGACAAAATTGGCATAATCATTTAGGAATGTAAAAGAATAGTTTGTTAATCTTTCTTGACAAAGTGTTGAAATACTACAAAACCTTGAGGGCTAAGAAGTTAATGCTTTGCTACTTATAACATCTCTATTTTTCATAACAGTATGAACAAATTTGTTAGTGTATTACCGTTCTAGTCCATATAACAAGTAGACATACACAAAACTGACTGTATTGCATCTGTTCATGTTGCTATTCATAGCAATTGTTCATTCAGATTAGTAAATGTATCCTGTGAATTTTATGAGGATCACATTATAACATTACTGTAAGCTACATGCAATTTCAATAGCTGAGCTACTAAGAGATCTATGTATCTGGTTCAACCTGAATATGAAAATAAAAAGTCAGTTATAATGTATGTTAAATATTCAATGCACAGAGAAACTAGACATCTAATTTGACATGGACACTAGTTTAGTCTTTCATGGTTCCATATTGTTGAGCCTTTCCTAGTGCC
>NW_028116923.1:0-44867 GCF_964273445.1 Streptopelia decaocto | reverse complement strand
AATGGGAAGAATTGGGACAAAAATTGGAAAATTTTTCAGGGACTTTGAAAAAATTTCAACTGGAATTTTAGCCATTTTTTGACGTGAAATTGTAAACATGTGGACATGGATTTTGAAAATTCTAGAGAGAATTTTAAAAGCTTCAACAGAATTTCAACAATTTTGAGAGGGATTTGAAAAGTTTCAATGGGAATGGGAAGAATTGGGACAAAAATTGGAAAATTTTTAAGGGACTTTGAAAAAATTTCCACTGGAATTTTAGCCATTTTTTGACGTGAAATTGTAAACATGTGGACATGGATTTTGAAAATTCTGGAGAGAATTTTAAAAGCTTCAAGAGAATTTCAACAATTTTGAGAGGGATTTGAAAAGTTTCAATGGGAATGGGAAGAATTGGGACAAAAATTGGAAAATTTTTAAGGGACTTTGAAAAAATTTCAACTGGAATTTTAGCCATTTTTTTATGTGAAATTGTAAACATGTGGACATGGATTTTGAAAATTCTGGAGAGAATTTTAAAAGCTTCAAGAGAATTTCAACAATTTGGAGAGGGATTTGAAAAGTTTCAATGGGAATGGGAAGAATTGGGACAAAAAGTGGAAAATTTTTAAGGGACTTTGAAAATTTTCAGCTGGAATTTTAGCATTTTTGACATGAAATTGTAAACATGTGGACATGGATTTTGAAAATTCTAGAGAGAATTTTAAAAGCTTCAAGAGAATTTCAACAATTTTGAGAGGGATTTGAAAAGTTTCAATGGGAATGGGAAGAATTGGGACAAAAATTGGAAAATTTTGAAGGGACTTTGAAAAAATTTCAACTGGAATTTTAGCCATTTTTTGACGTGAAATTGTAAACACGTGGACATGGATTTTGAAAATTCTAGAGAGAATTTTAAAAGCTTCAAGAGAATTTCAACAATTTGGAGAGGGATTTGAAAAGTTTCAATGGGAATGGGAAGAATTGGGACAAAAAGTGGAAAATTTTTAAGGGACTTTGAAAAAATTTCAACTGGAATTTTAGCCATTTTTTGACGTGAAATTGTAAACATGTGGCCATGGATTTTGAAAATTCTAGAGAGAATTTTAAAAGCTTCAAGAGAATTTCAACAATTTGGAGAGGGATTTGAAAAGTTTCAATGGGAATGGGAAGAATTGGGACAAAAATTGGAAAATTTTTAAGGGACTTTGAAAAAATTTCAACTGGAATTTTAGCCATTTTTTGACGTGAAATTGTAAACACGTGGACATGGATTTTGAAAATTCTGGAGAGAATTTTAAAAGCTTCAAGAGAATTTCAACAATTTTGAGAGGGATTTGAAAAGTTTCAATGGGAATGGGAAGAATTGGGACAAAAATTGGAAAATTTTGAAGGGACTTTGAAAAAATTTCAACTGGAATTTTAGCCATTTTTTGACGTGAAATTGTAAACATGTGGACATGGATTTTGAAAATTCTAGAGAGAATTTTAAAAGCTTCAAGAGAATTTCAACAATTTTGAGAGGGATTTGGAAAGTTTCAATGGGAATGGGAAGAATTGGGACAAAAATTGGAAAATTTTGAAGGGACTTTGAAAAAATTTCAACTGGAATATTAGCCATTTTTTACGTAAAATTGTAAACACGTGGACATGGATTTTGAAAATTCTCGAGAGAATTTTAAAAGCTTCAAGAGAATTTCAACAATTTTGAGAGGGATTTGAAAAGTTTCAATGGGAATGGGAAGAACTGGGACAAAAATTGGAAAATTTTTAAGGGACTTTGAAAAAATTTCAACTGGAATTTTAGCCATTTTTTGACGTGAAATTGTAAACATGTGGACATGGATTTTGAAAATTCTAGAGAGAATTTTAAAAGCTTCAAGAGAATTTCAACAATTTTGAGAGGGATTTGAAAAGTTTCAATGGGAATGGGAAGAATTGGGACAAAAATTGGAAAATTTTTAAGGGACTTTGAAAAAATTTCAAC
Source organism: Streptopelia decaocto (assembly GCF_964273445.1). Lineage (NCBI taxonomy): Eukaryota > Metazoa > Chordata > Aves > Columbiformes > Columbidae > Streptopelia > Streptopelia decaocto. The sequence continues at coordinate 42,901 of NW_028116923.1, read as the reverse complement.
TGGAATTTTAGCATTTTTGACGTGTAATTGTAAACATGTGGACATGGATTTTGAAAATTCTAGAGAGAATTTTAAAAGCTTCAAGAGAATTTCAACAATTTTGAGAGGGATTTGAAAAGTTTCAATGGGAATGGGAAGAATTGGGACAAAAGTGGAAAATTTTTAAGGGACTTTGAAAAAATTTCAACTGGAATTTTAGCCATTTTTTGACGTGAAATTGTAAACATGTGGACATGGATTTTGAAAATTCTAGAGAGAATTTTAAAAGCTTCAAGAGAATTTCAACAATTTTGAGAGGGATTTGAAAAGTTTCAATGGGAATGGGAAGAATTGGGACAAAAATTGGAAAATTTTTAAGGGACTTTGAAAATTTTCAGCTGGAATTTTAGCATTTTTGACATGAAATTGTAAACATGTGGACATGGATTTTGAAAATTCTAGAGAGAATTTTAAAAGCTTCAAGAGAATTTCAACAATTTTGAGAGGGATTTGAAAAGTTTCAATGGGAATGGGAAGAATTGGGACAAAAATTGGAAAATTTTTAAGGGACTTTGAAAAAATTTCAACTGGAATTTTAGCCATTTTTTGACGTGAAATTGTAAACATGTGGACATGGATTTTGAAAATTCTAGAGAGAATTTTAAAAGCTTCAAGAGAATTTCAACAATTTTGAGAGGGATTTGAAAAGTTTCAATGGGAATGGGAAGAATTGGGACAAAAATTGGAAAATTTTTAAGGGACTTTGAAAAAATTTCAACTGGAATTTTAGCCATTTTTTGACGTGAAATTGTAAACATGTGGACATGGATTTTGAAAATTCTAGAGAGAATTTTAAAAGCTTCAACAGAATTTCAACAATTTTGAGAGGGATTTGAAAAGTTTCAATGGGAATGGGAAGAATTGGGACAAAAATTGGAAAATTTTTAAGGGACTTTGAAAAAATTTCAACTGGAATTTTAGCCATTTTTTGACGTGAAATTGTAAACATGTGGACATGGATTTTGAAAATTCTAGAGAGAATTTTAAAAGCTTCAAGAGAATTTCAACAATTTTGAGAGGGATTTGAAAAGTTTCAATGGGAATGGGAAGAATTGGGACAAAAATTGGAAAATTTTTAAGGGACTTTGAAAAAATTTCAACTGGAATTTTAGCATTTTTTTATGTGAAATTGTAAACATGTGGACATGGATTTTGAAAATTCTAGAGAGAATTTTAAAAGCTTCAAGAGAATTTCAACAATTTGGAGAGGGATTTGAAAAGTTTCAATGGGAATGGGAAGAATTGGGACAAAAATTGGAAAATTTTTAAGGGACTTTGAAAAAATTTCAACTGGAATTTTAGCCATTTTTTGACGTGAAATTGTAAACATGTGGACATGGATTTTGAAAATTCTAGAGAGAATTTTAAAAGCTTCAAGAGAATTTCAACAATTTTGAGAGGGATTTGAAAAGTTTCAATGGGAATGGGAAGAATTGGGACAAAAATTGGAAAATTTTGAAGGGACTTTGAAAAAATTTCAACTGGAATTTTAGCCATTTTTTGACGTGAAATTGTAAACATGTGGACATGGATTTTGAAAATTCTAGAGAGAATTTTAAAAGCTTCAAGAGAATTTCAACAATTTTGAGAGGGATTTGAAAAGTTTCAATGGGAATGGGAAGAATTGGGACAAAAATTGGAAAATTTTTAAGGGACTTTGAAAAAATTTCAACTGGAATTTTAGCCATTTTTTGACGTGAAATTGTAAACATGTGGACATGGATTTTGAAAATTCTTGAGAGAATTTTAAAAGCTTCAAGAGAATTTCAACAATTTTGAGAGGGATTTGAAAAGTTTCAATGGGAATGGGAAGAATTGGGACAAAAATTGGAAAATTTTGAAGGGACTTTGAAAAAATTTCAACTGGAATTTTAGCCATTTTTTGACGTGAAATTGTAAACATGTGGACATGGATTTTGAAAATTCTGGAGAGAATTTTAAAAGCTTCACGAGAATTTCAACAATTTTGAGAGGGATTTGAAAAGTTTCAATGGGAATGGGAAGAATTGGGACAAAAATTGGAAAATTTTTAAGGGACTTTGAAAAAATTTCAACTGGAATTTTAGCCATTTTTTTATGTGAAATTGTAAACATGTGGACATGGATTTTGAAAATTCTGGAGAGAATTTTAAAAGCTTCAAGAGAATTTCAACAATTTTGAGAGGGATTTGAAAAGTTTCAATGGGAATGGGAAGAATTGGGACAAAAATTGGAAAATTTTTCAGGGACTTTGAAAAAATTTCAACTGGAATTTTAGCCATTTTTTGACGTGAAATTGTAAACATGTGGACATGGATTTTGAAAATTCTAGAGAGAATTTTAAAAGCTTCAACAGAATTTCAACAATTTTGAGAGGGATTTGAAAAGTTTCAATGGGAATGGGAAGAATTGGGACAAAAATTGGAAAATTTTTAAGGGACTTTGAAAAAATTTCAACTGGAATTTTAGCCATTTTTTGACGTGAAATTGTAAACATGTGGACATGGATTTTGAAAATTCTGGAGAGAATTTTAAAAGCTTCAAGAGAATTTCAACAATTTTGAGAGGGATTTGAAAAGTTTCAATGGGAATGGGAAGAATTGGGACAAAAATTGGAAAATTTTTAAGGGACTTTGAAAAAATTTCAACTGGAATTTTAGCCATTTTTTTATGTGAAATTGTAAACATGTGGACATGGATTTTGAAAATTCTGGAGAGAATTTTAAAAGCTTCAACAGAATTTCAACAATTTTGAGAGGGATTTGAAAAGTTTCAATGGGAATGGGAAGAATTGGGACAAAAAGTGGAAAATTTTTAAGGGACTTTGAAAATTTTCAGCTGGAATTTTAGCATTTTTGACATGAAATTGTAAACATGTGGACATGGATTTTGAAAATTCTAGAGAGAATTTTAAAAGCTTCAAGAGAATTTCAACAATTTTGAGAGGGATTTGAAAAGTTTCAATGGGAATGGGAAGAATTGGGACAAAAATTGGAAAATTTTGAAGGGACTTTGAAAAAATTTCAACTGGAATTTTAGCCATTTTTTGACGTGAAATTGTAAACACGTGGACATGGATTTTGAAAATTCTAGAGAGAATTTTAAAAGCTTCAAGAGAATTTCAACAATTTGGAGAGGGATTTGAAAAGTTTCAATGGGAATGGGAAGAATTGGGACAAAAAGTGGAAAATTTTGAAGGGACTTTGAAAAAATTTCAACTGGAATTTTAGCCATTTTTTGACGTGAAATTGTAAACATGTGGCCATGGATTTTGAAAATTCTAGAGAGAATTTTAAAAGCTTCAAGAGAATTTCAACAATTTGGAGAGGGATTTGAAAAGTTTCAATGGGAATGGGAAGAATTGGGACAAAAATTGGAAAATTTTTAAGGGACTTTGAAAAAATTTCAACTGGAATTTTAGCCATTTTTTGACGTGAAATTGTAAACACGTGGACATGGATTTTGAAAATTCTGGAGAGAATTTTAAAAGCTTCAAGAGAATTTCAACAATTTTGAGAGGGATTTGAAAAGTTTCAATGGGAATGGGAAGAATTGGGACAAAAATTGGAAAATTTTGAAGGGACTTTGAAAAAATTTCAACTGGAATTTTAGCCATTTTTTGACGTGAAATTGTAAACATGTGGACATGGATTTTGAAAATTCTGGAGAGAATTTTAAAAGCTTCACGAGAATTTCAACAATTTTGAGAGGGATTTGAAAAGTTTCAATGGGAATGGGAAGAATTGGGACAAAAATTGGAAAATTTTTAAGGGACTTTGAAAAAATTTCAACTGGAATTTTAGCCATTTTTTTATGTGAAATTGTAAACATGTGGACATGGATTTTGAAAATTCTGGAGAGAATTTTAAAAGCTTCAACAGAATTTCAACAATTTTGAGAGGGATTTGAAAAGTTTCAATGGGAATGGGAAGAATTGGGACAAAAAGTGGAAAATTTTTAAGGGACTTTGAAAATTTTCAGCTGGAATTTTAGCATTTTTGACATGAAATTGTAAACATGTGGACATGGATTTTGAAAATTCTAGAGAGAATTTTAAAAGCTTCAAGAGAATTTCAACAATTTTGAGAGGGATTTGAAAAGTTTCAATGGGAATGGGAAGAATTGGGACAAAAATTGGAAAATTTTGAAGGGACTTTGAAAAAATTTCAACTGGAATTTTAGCCATTTTTTGACGTGAAATTGTAAACACGTGGACATGGATTTTGAAAATTCTAGAGAGAATTTTAAAAGCTTCAAGAGAATTTCAACAATTTGGAGAGGGATTTGAAAAGTTTCAATGGGAATGGGAAGAATTGGGACAAAAATTGGAAAATTTTTAAGGGACTTTGAAAAAATTTCAACTGGAATTTTAGCCATTTTTTGACGTGAAATTGTAAACATGTGGACATGGATTTTGAAAATTCTAGAGAGAATTTTAAAAGCTTCAAGAGAATTTCAACAATTTTGAGAGGGATTTGAAAAGTTTCAATGGGAATGGGAAGAATTGGGACAAAAATTGGAAAATTTTTAAGGGACTTTGAAAAAATTTCAACTGGAATTTTAGCCATTTTTTGACGTGAAATTGTAAACATGTGGACATGGATTTTGAAAATTCTAGAGAGAATTTTAAAAGCTTCAAGAGAATTTCAACAATTTTGAGAGGGATTTGAAAAGTTTCAATGGGAATGGGAAGAATTGGGACAAAAATTGGAAAATTTTTAAGGGACTTTGAAAAAATTTCAACTGGAATTTTAGCCATTTTTTGACGTGAAATTGTAAACATGTGGACATGGATTTTGAAAATTCTAGAGAGAATTTTAAAAGCTTCAAGAGAATTTCAACAATTTTGAGAGGGATTTGAAAAGTTTCAATGGGAATGGGAAGAATTGGGACAAAAATTGGAAAATTTTTAAGGGACTTTGAAAAAATTTCAACTGGAATTTTAGCATTTTTTTATGTGAAATTGTAAACATGTGGACATGGATTTTGAAAATTCTAGAGAGAATTTTAAAAGCTTCAAGAGAATTTCAACAATTTTGAGAGGGATTTGAAAAGTTTCAATGGGAATGGGAAGAATTGGGACAAAAATTGGAAAATTTTTAAGGGACTTTGAAAAAATTTCAACTGGAATTTTAGCCATTTTTTGACGTGAAATTGTAAACATGTGGACATGGATTTTGAAAATTCTAGAGAGAATTTTAAAAGCTTCAAGAGAATTTCAACAATTTTGAGAGGGATTTGAAAAGTTTCAATGGGAATGGGAAGAATTGGGACAAAAATTGGAAAATTTTGAAGGGACTTTGAAAAAATTTCAACTGGAATTTTAGCCATTTTTTGACGTGAAATTGTAAACATGTGGACATGGATTTTGAAAATTCTAGAGAGAATTTTAAAAGCTTCAAGAGAATTTCAACAATTTTGAGAGGGATTTGAAAAGTTTCAATGGGAATGGGAAGAATTGGGACAAAAATTGGAAAATTTTTAAGGGACTTTGAAAAAATTTCAACTGGAATTTTAGCCATTTTTTGACGTGAAATTGTAAACATGTGGACATGGATTTTGAAAATTCTTGAGAGAATTTTAAAAGCTTCAAGAGAATTTCAACAATTTTGAGAGGGATTTGAAAAGTTTCAATGGGAATGGGAAGAATTGGGACAAAAATTGGAAAATTTTGAAGGGACTTTGAAAAAATTTCAACTGGAATTTTAGCCATTTTTTGACGTGAAATTGTAAACATGTGGACATGGATTTTGAAAATTCTGGAGAGAATTTTAAAAGCTTCACGAGAATTTCAACAATTTTGAGAGGGATTTGAAAAGTTTCAATGGGAATGGGAAGAATTGGGACAAAAATTGGAAAATTTTTAAGGGACTTTGAAAAAATTTCAACTGGAATTTTAGCCATTTTTTTATGTGAAATTGTAAACATGTGGACATGGATTTTGAAAATTCTAGAGAGAATTTTAAAAGCTTCAAGAGAATTTCAACAATTTTGAGAGGGATTTGAAAAGTTTCAATGGGAATGGGAAGAATTGGGACAAAAATTGGAAAATTTTTAAGGGACTTTGAAAATTTTCAGCTGGAATTTTAGCATTTTTGACATGAAATTGTAAACATGTGGACATGGATTTTGAAAATTCTAGAGAGAATTTTAAAAGCTTCAAGAGAATTTCAACAATTTTGAGAGGGATTTGAAAAGTTTCAATGGGAATGGGAAGAATTGGGACAAAAATTGGAAAATTTTTAAGGGACTTTGAAAAAATTTCAACTGGAATTTTAGCCATTTTTTGACGTGAAATTGTAAACACGTGGACATGGATTTTGAAAATTCTAGAGAGAATTTTAAAAGCTTCAAGAGAATTTCAACCATTTTGAGAGGGATTTGAAAAGTTTCAATGGGAATGGGAAGAATTGGGACAAAAATTGGAAAATTTTTAAGGGACTTTGAAAAAATTTCCACTGGAATTTTAGCCATTTTTTGACGTGAAATTGTAAACATGTGGACATGGATTTTGAAAATTCTAGAGAGAATTTTAAAAGCTTCAAGAGAATTTCAACAATTTGGAGAGGGATTTGAAAAGTTTCAATGGGAATGGGAAGAATTGGGACAAAAATTGGAAAATTTTTAAGGGACTTTGAAAAAATTTCAACTGGAATTTTAGCCATTTTTTGACGTGTAATTGTAAACATGTGGACATGGATTTTGAAAATTCTGGAGAGAATTTTAAAAGCTTCAAGAGAATTTCAACAATTTTGAGAGGGATTTGAAAAGTTTCAATGGGAATGGGAAGAATTGGGACAAAAATTGGAAAATTTTTAAGGGACTTTGAAAACATTTCAACTGGAATTTTAGCCATTTTTTGACGTGAAATTGTAAACATGTGGACATGGATTTTGAAAATTCTGGAGAGAATTTTAAAAGCTTCAAGAGAATTTCAACAATTTTGAGAAGGATTTGAAAAGTTTCAATGGGAATGGGAAGAATTGGGACAAAAATTGGAAAATTTTTAAGGGACTTTGAAAAAATTTCAACTGGAATTTTAGCCATTTTTTACGTGAAATTGTAAACATGTGGACATGGATTTTGAAAATTCTAGAGAGAATTTTAAAAGCTTCAAGAGAATTTCAACAATGTTGAGAGGGATTTGAAAAGTTTCAATGGGAATGGGAAGAACTGGGACAAAAATTGGAAAATTTTGAAGGGACTTTGAAAAAATTTCAACTGGAATTTTAGCCATTTTTTTATTTGAAATTGTAAACATGTGGACATGGATTTTGAAAATTCTAGAGAGAATTTTAAAAGCTTCAAGAGAATTTCAACCATTTTGAGAGGGATTTGAAAAGTTTCAATGGGAATGGGAAGAATTGGGACAAAAATTGGAAAATTTTGAAGGGACTTTGAAAAAATTTCAACTGGAATTTTAGCAATTTTTTGATGTGAAATTGTAAACATGTGGACATGGATTTTGAAAATTCTAGAGAGAATTTTAAAAGCTTCAAGAGAATTTCAACAATTTGAAGAGGGATTTGAAAAGTTTCAATGGGAATGGGAAGAATTGGGACAAAAATTGGAAAATTTTTAAGGGACTTTGAAAAAATTTCCACTGGAATTTTAGCCATATTTTGACGTGAAATTGTAAACATGTGGACATGGATTTTGAAAATTCTAGAGAGAATTTTAAAAGCTTCAAGAGAATTTCAACAATTTTGAGAGGGATTTGAAAAGTTTCAATGGGAATGGGAAGAATTGGGACAAAAATTGGAAAATTTTTAAGGGACTTTGAAAAAATTTCAACTGGAATTTTAGCCATTTTTTACGTGAAATTGTAAACATGTGGACATGGATTTTGAAAATTCTGGAGAGAATTTTAAAAGCTTCAAGAGAATTTCAACAATTTTGAGAGGGATTTGAAAAGTTTCAATGGGAATGGGAAGAATTGGGACAAAAATTGGAAAATTTTTAAGGGACTTTGAAAAAATTTCAACTGGAATTTTAGCCATTTTTTACGTGAAATTGTAAACATGTGGACATGGATTTTGAAAATTCTAGAGAGAATTTTAAAAGCTTCAAGAGAATTTCAACAATGTTGAGAGGGATTTGAAAAGTTTCAATGGGAATGGGAAGAACTGGGACAAAAATTGGAAAATTTTGAAGGGACTTTGAAAAAATTTCAACTGGAATTTTAGCCATTTTTTTATTTGAAATTGTAAACATGTGGACATGGATTTTGAAAATTCTAGAGAGAATTTTAAAAGCTTCAAGAGAATTTCAACCATTTTGAGAGGGATTTGAAAAGTTTCAATGGGAATGGGAAGAATTGGGACAAAAATTGGAAAATTTTGAAGGGACTTTGAAAAAATTTCAACTGGAATTTTAGCCATTTTTTGACGTGAAATTGTAAACATGTGGACATGGATTTTGAAAATTCTAGAGAGAATTTTAAAAGCTTCAAGAGAATTTCAACAATTTTGAGAGGGATTTGAAAAGTTTCAATGGGAATGGGAAGAATTGGGACAAAAATTGGAAAATTTTTAAGGGACTTTGAAAAAATTTCAACTGGAATTTTAGCCATTTTTTGACGTGAAATTGTAAACATGTGGACATGGATTTTGAAAATTCTTGAGAGAATTTTAAAAGCTTCAAGAGAATTTCAACAATTTTGAGAGGGATTTGAAAAGTTTCAATGGGAATGGGAAGAATTGGGACAAAAATTGGAAAATTTTGAAGGGACTTTGAAAAAATTTCAACTGGAATTTTAGCCATTTTTTGACGTGAAATTGTAAACATGTGGACATGGATTTTGAAAATTCTGGAGAGAATTTTAAAAGCTTCACGAGAATTTCAACAATTTTGAGAGGGATTTGAAAAGTTTCAATGGGAATGGGAAGAATTGGGACAAAAATTGGAAAATTTTTAAGGGACTTTGAAAAAATTTCAACTGGAATTTTAGCCATTTTTTATGTGAAATTGTAAACATGTGGACATGGATTTTGAAAATTCTGGAGAGAATTTTAAAAGCTTCAAGAGAATTTCAACAATTTTGAGAGGGATTTGAAAAGTTTCAATGGGAATGGGAAGAATTGGGACAAAAATTGGAAAATTTTTAAGGGACTTTGAAAATTTTCAGCTGGAATTTTAGCATTTTTGACATGAAATTGTAAACATGTGGACATGGATTTTGAAAATTCTAGAGAGAATTTTAAAAGCTTCAAGAGAATTTCAACAATTTTGAGAGGGATTTGAAAAGTTTCAATGGGAATGGGAAGAATTGGGACAAAAATTGGAAAATTTTTAAGGGACTTTGAAAAAATTTCAACTGGAATTTTAGCCATTTTTTGACGTGAAATTGTAAACACGTGGACATGGATTTTGAAAATTCTAGAGAGAATTTTAAAAGCTTCAAGAGAATTTCAACCATTTTGAGAGGGATTTGAAAAGTTTCAATGGGAATGGGAAGAATTGGGACAAAAATTGGAAAATTTTTAAGGGACTTTGAAAAAATTTCCACTGGAATTTTAGCCATTTTTTGACGTGAAATTGTAAACATGTGGACATGGATTTTGAAAATTCTAGAGAGAATTTTAAAAGCTTCAAGAGAATTTCAACAATTTGGAGAGGGATTTGAAAAGTTTCAATGGGAATGGGAAGAATTGGGACAAAAATTGGAAAATTTTTAAGGGACTTTGAAAAAATTTCAACTGGAATTTTAGCCATTTTTTGACGTGAAATTGTAAACATGTGGACATGGATTTTGAAAATTCTAGAGAGAATTTTAAAAGCTTCAAGAGAATTTCAACAATTTTGAGAGGGATTTGAAAAGTTTCAATGGGAATGGGAAGAATTGGGACAAAAATTGGAAAATTTTTAAGGGACTTTGAAAACATTTCAACTGGAATTTTAGCCATTTTTTGACGTGAAATTGTAAACATGTGGACATGGATTTTGAAAATTCTGGAGAGAATTTTAAAAGCTTCAAGAGAATTTCAACAATTTTGAGAGGGATTTGAAAAGTTTCAATGGGAATGGGAAGAATTGGGACAAAAATTGGAAAATTTTTAAGGGACTTTGAAAAAATTTCAACTGGAATTTTAGCCATTTTTTACGTGAAATTGTAAACATGTGGACATGGATTTTGAAAATTCTAGAGAGAATTTTAAAAGCTTCAAGAGAATTTCAACAATGTTGAGAGGGATTTGAAAAGTTTCAATGGGAATGGGAAGAACTGGGACAAAAATTGGAAAATTTTGAAGGGACTTTGAAAAAATTTCAACTGGAATTTTAGCCATTTTTTTATTTGAAATTGTAAACATGTGGACATGGATTTTGAAAATTCTAGAGAGAATTTTAAAAGCTTCAAGAGAATTTCAACCATTTTGAGAGGGATTTGAAAAGTTTCAATGGGAATGGGAAGAATTGGGACAAAAATTGGAAAATTTTGAAGGGACTTTGAAAAAATTTCAACTGGAATTTTAGCAATTTTTTGATGTGAAATTGTAAACATGTGGACATGGATTTTGAAAATTCTAGAGAGAATTTTAAAAGCTTCAAGAGAATTTCAACAATTTTGAGAGGGATTTGAAAAGTTTCAATGGGAATGGGAAGAATTGGGACAAAAAGTGGAAAATTTTTAAGGGACTTTGAAAAAATTTTACTGGAATTTTAGCCATTTTTTGACGTGAAATTGTAAACATGTGGACATGGATTTTGAAAATTCTAGAGAGAATTTTAAAAGCTTCAAGAGAATTTCAACAATTTGAAGAGGGATTTGAAAAGTTTCAATGGGAATGGGAAGAATTGGGACAAAAATTGGAAAATTTTTAAGGGACTTTGAAAAAATTTCCACTGGAATTTTAGCCATATTTTGACGTGAAATTGTAAACATGTGGACATGGATTTTGAAAATTCTAGAGAGAATTTTAAAAGCTTCAAGAGAATTTCAACAATTTTGAGAGGGATTTGAAAAGTTTCAATGGGAATGGGAAGAATTGGGACAAAAATTGGAAAATTTTTAAGGGACTTTGAAAAAATTTCAACTGGAATTTTAGCCATTTTTTACGTGAAATTGTAAACATGTGGACATGGATTTTGAAAATTCTGGAGAGAATTTTAAAAGCTTCAAGAGAATTTCAACAATTTTGAGAGGGATTTGAAAAGTTTCAATGGGAATGGGAAGAATTGGGACAAAAATTGGAAAATTTTTAAGGGACTTTGAAAAAATTTCAACTGGAATTTTAGCCATTTTTTACGTGAAATTGTAAACATGTGGACATGGATTTTGAAAATTCTAGAGAGAATTTTAAAAGCTTCAAGAGAATTTCAACAATGTTGAGAGGGATTTGAAAAGTTTCAATGGGAATGGGAAGAACTGGGACAAAAATTGGAAAATTTTGAAGGGACTTTGAAAAAATTTCAACTGGAATTTTAGCCATTTTTTTATTTGAAATTGTAAACATGTGGACATGGATTTTGAAAATTCTAGAGAGAATTTTAAAAGCTTCAAGAGAATTTCAACCATTTTGAGAGGGATTTGAAAAGTTTCAATGGGAATGGGAAGAATTGGGACAAAAATTGGAAAATTTTGAAGGGACTTTGAAAAAATTTCAACTGGAATTTTAGCAATTTTTTTACATGAAATTGTAAACATGTGGACATGGATTTTGAAAATTCTAGAGAGAATTTTAAAAGCTTCAAGAGAATTTCAACAATTTTGAGAGGGATTTGAAAAGTTTCAATGGGAATGGGAAGAATTGGGACAAAAAGTGGAAAATTTTTAAGGGACTTTGAAAAAATTTTACTGGAATTTTAGCCATTTTTTGACGTGAAATTGTAAACATGTGGACATGGATTTTGAAAATTCTAGAGAGAATTTTAAAAGCTTCAAGAGAATTTCAACAATTTGAAGAGGGATTTGAAAAGTTTCAATGGGAATGGGAAGAATTGGGACAAAAATTGGAAAATTTTTAAGGGACTTTGAAAAAATTTCCACTGGAATTTTAGCCATATTTTGACGTGAAATTGTAAACATGTGGACATGGATTTTGAAAATTCTAGAGAGAATTTTAAAAGCTTCAAGAGAATTTCAACAATTTTGAGAGGGATTTGAAAAGTTTCAATGGGAATGGGAAGAATTGGGACAAAAATTGGAAAATTTTTAAGGGACTTTGAAAAAATTTCAACTGGAATTTTAGCCATTTTTTACGTGAAATTGTAAACATGTGGACATGGATTTTGAAAATTCTAGAGAGAATTTTAAAAGCTTCAAGAGAATTTCAACAATTTTGAGGGGGTTTGAAAAGTTTCAATGGGAATGGGAAGAATTGGGACAAAAATTGGAAAATTTTTAAGGGACTTTGAAAAAATTTCAGCTGGAATTTTAGCATTTTTGACGTGAAATTGTAAACATGTGGACATGGATTTTGAAAATTCTAGAGAGAATTTTAAAAGCTTCAAGAGAATTTCAACAATTTGGAGAGGGATTTGAAAAGTTTCAATGGGAATGGGAAGAATTGGGACAAAAATTGGAAAATTTTTAAGGGACTTTGAAAAAATTTCAACTGGAATTTTAGCCATTTTTTGACGTGAAATTGTAAACACGTGGACATGGATTTTGAAAATTCTAGAGAGAATTTTAAAAGCTTCAAGAGAATTTCAACAATTTTGAGAGGGATTTGAAAAGTTTCAATGGGAATGGGAAGAATTGGGACAAAAAGTGGAAAATTTTGAAGGGACTTTGAAAAAATTTCAACTGGAATTTTAGCCATTTTTTACGTGAAATTGTAAACATGTGGACATGGATTTTGAAAATTCTAGAGAGAATTTTAAAAGCTTCAAGAGAATTTCAACCATTTTGAGAGGGATTTGAAAAGTTTCAATGGGAATGGGAAGAATTGGGACAAAAATTGGAAAATTTTGAAGGGACTTTGAAAAAATTTCAACTGGAATTTTAGCATTTTTGACGTGAAATTGTAAACATGTGGACATGGATTTTGAAAATTCTAGAGAGAATTTTAAAAGCTTCAAGAGAATTTCAACCATTTGGAGAGGGATTTGAAAAGTTTCAATGGGAATGGGAAGAATTGGGACAAAAATTGGAAAATTTTTAAGGGACTTTGAAAAAATTTCAACTGGAATTTTAGCCATATTTTGACGTGAAATTGTAAACATGTGGACATGGATTTTGAAAATTCTAGAGAGAATTTTAAAAGCTTCAAGAGAATTTCAACAATTTTGAGAGGGATTTGAAAAGTTTCAATGGGAATGGGAAGAATTGGGACAAAAATTGGAAAATTTTTAAGGGACTTTGAAAAAATTTCAACTGGAATTTTAGCCATTTTTTACGTGAAATTGTAAACATGTGGACATGGATTTTGAAAATTCTGGAGAGAATTTTAAAAGCTTCAAGAGAATTTCAACAATTTTGAGAGGGATTTGAAAAGTTTCAATGGGAATGGGAAGAATTGGGACAAAAATTGGAAAATTTTTAAGGGACTTTGAAAAAATTTCAACTGGAATTTTAGCCATTTTTTACGTGAAATTGTAAACATGTGGACATGGATTTTGAAAATTCTAGAGAGAATTTTAAAAGCTTCAAGAGAATTTCAACAATGTTGAGAGGGATTTGAAAAGTTTCAATGGGAATGGGAAGAACTGGGACAAAAATTGGAAAATTTTGAAGGGACTTTGAAAAAATTTCAACTGGAATTTTAGCCATTTTTTTATTTGAAATTGTAAACATGTGGACATGGATTTTGAAAATTCTAGAGAGAATTTTAAAAGCTTCAAGAGAATTTCAACCATTTTGAGAGGGATTTGAAAAGTTTCAATGGGAATGGGAAGAATTGGGACAAAAATTGGAAAATTTTGAAGGGACTTTGAAAAAATTTCAACTGGAATTTTAGCAATTTTTTTACATGAAATTGTAAACATGTGGACATGGATTTTGAAAATTCTAGAGAGAATTTTAAAAGCTTCAAGAGAATTTCAACAATTTTGAGAGGGATTTGAAAAGTTTCAATGGGAATGGGAAGAATTGGGACAAAAAGTGGAAAATTTTTAAGGGACTTTGAAAAAATTTTACTGGAATTTTAGCCATTTTTTGACGTGAAATTGTAAACATGTGGACATGGATTTTGAAAATTCTAGAGAGAATTTTAAAAGCTTCAAGAGAATTTCAACAATTTGAAGAGGGATTTGAAAAGTTTCAATGGGAATGGGAAGAATTGGGACAAAAATTGGAAAATTTTTAAGGGACTTTGAAAAAATTTCCACTGGAATTTTAGCCATATTTTGACGTGAAATTGTAAACATGTGGACATGGATTTTGAAAATTCTAGAGAGAATTTTAAAAGCTTCAAGAGAATTTCAACAATTTTGAGAGGGATTTGAAAAGTTTCAATGGGAATGGGAAGAATTGGGACAAAAATTGGAAAATTTTTAAGGGACTTTGAAAAAATTTCAACTGGAATTTTAGCCATTTTTTACGTGAAATTGTAAACATGTGGACATGGATTTTGAAAATTCTAGAGAGAATTTTAAAAGCTTCAAGAGAATTTCAACAATTTTGAGGGGGTTTGAAAAGTTTCAATGGGAATGGGAAGAATTGGGACAAAAATTGGAAAATTTTTAAGGGACTTTGAAAAAATTTCAGCTGGAATTTTAGCATTTTTGACGTGAAATTGTAAACATGTGGACATGGATTTTGAAAATTCTAGAGAGAATTTTAAAAGCTTCAAGAGAATTTCAACAATTTGGAGAGGGATTTGAAAAGTTTCAATGGGAATGGGAAGAATTGGGACAAAAATTGGAAAATTTTTAAGGGACTTTGAAAAAATTTCAACTGGAATTTTAGCCATTTTTTGACGTGAAATTGTAAACACGTGGACATGGATTTTGAAAATTCTAGAGAGAATTTTAAAAGCTTCAAGAGAATTTCAACAATTTTGAGAGGGATTTGAAAAGTTTCAATGGGAATGGGAAGAATTGGGACAAAAAGTGGAAAATTTTGAAGGGACTTTGAAAAAATTTCAACTGGAATTTTAGCCATTTTTTACGTGAAATTGTAAACATGTGGACATGGATTTTGAAAATTCTAGAGAGAATTTTAAAAGCTTCAAGAGAATTTCAACCATTTTGAGAGGGATTTGAAAAGTTTCAATGGGAATGGGAAGAATTGGGACAAAAATTGGAAAATTTTGAAGGGACTTTGAAAAAATTTCAACTGGAATTTTAGCATTTTTGACGTGAAATTGTAAACATGTGGACATGGATTTTGAAAATTCTAGAGAGAATTTTAAAAGCTTCAAGAGAATTTCAACCATTTGGAGAGGGATTTGAAAAGTTTCAATGGGAATGGGAAGAATTGGGACAAAAATTGGAAAATTTTTAAGGGACTTTGAAAAAATTTCAACTGGAATTTTAGCCATTTTTTTATGTGAAATTGTAAACATGTGGACATGGATTTTGAAAATTCTAGAGAGAATTTTAAAAGCTTCAAGAGAATTTCAACAATTTGGAGAGGGATTTGAAAAGTTTCAATGGGAATGGGAAGAATTGGGACAAAAATTGGAAAATTTTTAAGGGACTTTGAAAAAATTTCAACTGGAATTTTAGCCATTTTTTTATGTGAAATTGTAAACATGCGGACATGGATTTTGAAAATTCTCGAGAGAATTTTAAAAGCTTCAAGAGAATTTCAACAATTTGGAGAGGGATTTGAAAAGTTTCAATGGGAATGGGAAGAATTGGGACAAAAATTGGAAAATTTTTAAGGGACTTTGAAAAAATTTCAACTGGAATTTTAGCCATTTTTTGACGTGAAATTGTAAACATGTGGACATGGATTTTGAAAATTCTAGAGAGAATTTTAAAAGCTTCAAGAGAATTTCAACCATTTTGAGAGGGATTTGAAAAGTTTCAATGGGAATGGGAAGAATTGGGACAAAAATTGGAAAATTTTGAAGGGACTTTGAAAAAATTTCAACTGGAATTTTAGCCATTTTTTGACGTGAAATTGTAAACATGTGGACATGGATTTTGAAAATTCTGGAGAGAATTTTAAAAGCTTCAACAGAATTTCAAGAATTTTGAGAGGGATTTGAAAAGTTTCAATGGGAATGGGAAGAATTGGGACAAAAATTGGAAAATTTTTAAGGGACTTTGAAAAAATTTCAACTGGAATTTTAGCCATTTTTTGACGTGAAATTGTAAACATGTGGACATGGATTTTGAAAATTCTGGAGAGAATTTTAAAAGCTTCAACAGAATTTCAAGAATTTTGAGAGGGATTTGAAAAGTTTCAATGGGAATGGGAAGAATTGGGACAAAAATTGGAAAATTTTTAAGGGACTTTGAAAAAATTTCAACTGGAATTTTAGCCATTTTTTGACGTGAAATTGTAAACATGTGGCCATGGATTTTGAAAATTCTAGAGAGAATTTTAAAAGCTTCAAGAGAATTTCAACAATTTGGAGATGGATTTGAAAAGTTTCAATGGGAATGGGAAGAATTGGGACAAAAATTGGAAAATTTTGAAGGGACTTTGAAAAAATTTCAACTGGAATTTTAGCCATTTTTTGACGTGAAATTGTAAACATGTGGACATGGATTTTGAAAATTCTAGAGAGAATTTTAAAAGCTTCAAGAGAATTTCAACCATTTTGAGAGGGATTTGAAAAGTTTCAATGGGAATGGGAAGAATTGGGACAAAAATTGGAAAATTTTTAAGGGACTTTAAAAAAATTTCAACTGGAATTTTAGCCATTTTTTGACGTGAAATTGTAAACATGTGGACATGGATTTTGAAAATTCTCGAGAGAATTTTAAAAGCTTCAAGAGAATTTCAACAATTTTGAGAGGGATTTGAAAAGTTTCAATGGGAATGGGAAGAATTGGGATAAAAATTGGAAAATTTTGAAGGGACTTTGAAAAAATTTCAACTGGAATTTTAGCCATTTTTGACGTGAAATTGTAAACATGTGGACATGGATTTTGAAAATTCTAGAGAGAATTTTAAAAGCTTCAAGAGAATTTCAACAATTTGGAGAGGGATTTGAAAAGTTTCAATGGGAATGGGAAGAATTGGGACAAAAATTGAAAAATTTTTAAGGGACTTTGAAAAAATTTCAACTGGAATTTTAGCCATTTTTTGACGTGAAATTGTAAACATGTGGACATGGATTTTGAAAATTCTGGACAGAATTTTAAAAGCTTCAAGAGAATTTCAACAATTTTGAGAGGGATTTGAAAGTTTCAATGGGAATGGGAAGAATTGGGCCAAAAATTGGAAAATTTTTAAGGGACTTTGAAAAAATTTCAGCTGGAATTTTAGCATTTTTGACGTGAAATTGTAAACATGTGGACATGGATTTTGAAAATTCTAGAGAGAATTTTAAAAGCTTCAAGAGAATTTCAACAATTTTGAGAGGGATTTGAAAAGTTTCAATGGGAATGGGAAGAATTGGGACAAAAATTGGAAAATTTTTAAGGGACTTTGAAAAAATTTCAACTGGAATTTTAGCCATTTTTTTATGTGAAATTGTAAACATGTGGACATGGATTTTGAAAATTCTAGAGAGAATTTTAAAAGCTTCAAGAGAATTTCAACCATTTTGAGAGGGATTTGAAAAGTTTCAATGGGAATGGGAAGAATTGGGACAAAAATTGGAAAATTTTGAAGGGACTTTGAAAAAATTTCAACTGGAATTTTAGCCATTTTTTGACGTGAAATTGTAAACATGTGGACATGGATTTTGAAAATTCTAGAGAGAATTTTAAAAGCTTCAAGAGAATTTCAACAATTTGGAGAGGGATTTGAAAAGTTTCAATGGGAATGGGAAGAATTGGGACAAAAATTGGAAAATTTTTAAGGGACTTTGAAAAAATTTCAACTGGAATTTTAGCCATTTTTTGACGTGAAATTGTAAACATGTGGACATGGATTTTGAAAATTCTAGAGAGAATTTTAAAAGCTTCAAGAGAATTTCAACAATTTTGAGAGGGATTTGAAAAGTTTCAATGGGAATGGGAAGAATTGGGACAAAAATTGGAAAATTTTTAAGGGACTTTGAAAAAATTTCAACTGGAATTTTAGCCATTTTTTGATGTGAAATTGTAAACATGTGGACATGGATTTTGAAAATTCTGGAGAGAATTTTACAAGCTTCAAGAGAATTTCAACAATTTTGAGAGGGATTTGAAAAGTTTCAATGGGAATGGGAAGAATTGGGACAAAAATTGGAAAATTTTGAAGGGACTTTGAAAAAATTTCAACTGGAATTTTAGCCATTTTTTACGTGAAATTGTAAACATGTGGACATGGATTTTGAAAATTCTAGAGAGAATTTTAAAAGCTTCAAGAGAATTTCAACAATTTTGAGAGGGATTTGAAAAGTTTCAATGGGAATGGGAAGAATTGGGACAAAAATTGGAAAATTTTTAAGGGACTTTGAAAAAATTTCAACTGGAATTTTAGCCATTTTTTGACGTGAAATTGTAAACATGTGGACATGGATTTTGAAAATTCTAGAGAGAATTTTAAAAGCTTCAAGAGAATTTCAACAATTTTGAGAGGGATTTGAAAAGTTTCAATGGGAATGGGAAGAATTGGGACAAAAATTGGAAAATTTTTAAGGGACTTTGAAAAAATTTCAGCTGGAATTTTAGCATTTTTGACGTGAAATTGTAAACATGTGGACATGGATTTTGAAAATTCTAGAGAGAATTTTAAAAGCTTCAAGAGAATTTCAACAATTTTGAGAGGGATTTGGAAAGTTTCAATGGGAATGGGAAGAATTGGGACAAAAATTGGAAAATTTTGAAGGGACTTTGAAAAAATTTCAACTGGAATTTTAGCCATTTTTTGACGTGAAATTGTAAACATGTGGACATGGATTTTGAAAATTCTAGAGAGAATTTTAAAAGCTTCAAGAGAATTTCAACAATTTTGAGAGGGATTTGAAAAGTTTCAATGGGAATGGCAAGAATTGGGACAAAAATTGGAAAATTTTGAAGGGACTTTGAAAAAATTTCAGCTGGAATTTTAGCATTTTTGACGTGAAATTGTAAACATGTGGACATGGATTTTGAAAATTCTAGAGAGAATTTTAAAAGCTTCAAGAGAATTTCAACAATTTTGAGAGGGATTTGAAAAGTTTCAATGGGAATGGGAAGAATTGGGACAAAAATTGGAAAATTTTTAAGGGACTTTGAAAAAATTTCAACTGGAATTTTAGCCATTTTTTGACGTGAAATTGTAAACATGTGGACATGGATTTTGAAAATTCTAGAGAGAATTTTAAAAGCTTCAAGAGAATTTCAACAATTTTGAGAGGGATTTGAAAAGTTTCAATGGGAATGGGAAGAATTGGGACAAAAATTGGAAAATTTTGAAGGGACTTTGAAAAAATTTCAACTGGAATTTTAGCCATTTTTTGACGTGAAATTGTAAACATGTGGACATGGATTTTGAAAATTCTAGAGAGAATTTTAAAAGCTTCAAGAGAATTTCAACAATTTTGAGAGGGATTTGAAAAGTTTCAATGGGAATGGCAAGAATTGGGACAAAAATTGGAAAATTTTGAAGGGACTTTGAAAAAATTTCAGCTGGAATTTTAGCATTTTTGACGTGAAATTGTAAACATGTGGACATGGATTTTGAAAATTCTAGAGAGAATTTTAAAAGCTTCAAGAGAATTTCAACAATTTTGAGAGGGATTTGAAAAGTTTCAATGGGAATGGGAAGAATTGGGACAAAAATTGGAAAATTTTTAAGGGACTTTGAAAAAATTTCAACTGGAATTTTAGCCATTTTTTTATGTGAAATTGTAAACATGTGGACATGGATTTTGAAAATTCTAGAGAGAATTTTAAAAGCTTCAAGAGAATTTCAACCATTTTGAGAGGGATTTGAAAAGTTTCAATGGGAATGGGAAGAATTGGGACAAAAATTGGAAAATTTTGAAGGGACTTTGAAAAAATTTCAACTGGAATTTTAGCCATTTTTTGACGTGAAATTGTAAACATGTGGACATGGATTTTGAAAATTCTAGAGAGAATTTTAAAAGCTTCAAGAGAATTTCAACAATTTGGAGAGGGATTTGAAAAGTTTCAATGGGAATGGGAAGAATTGGGACAAAAATTGGAAAATTTTTAAGGGACTTTGAAAAAATTTCAACTGGAATTTTAGCCATTTTTTGACGTGAAATTGTAAACATGTGGACATGGATTTTGAAAATTCTAGAGAGAATTTTAAAAGCTTCAAGAGAATTTCAACAATTTTGAGAGGGATTTGAAAAGTTTCAATGGGAATGGGAAGAATTGGGACAAAAATTGGAAAATTTTTAAGGGACTTTGAAAAAATTTCAACTGGAATTTTAGCCATTTTTTGATGTGAAATTGTAAACATGTGGACATGGATTTTGAAAATTCTGGAGAGAATTTTAAAAGCTTCAAGAGAATTTCAACAATTTTGAGAGGGATTTGAAAAGTTTCAATGGGAATGGGAAGAATTGGGACAAAAATTGGAAAATTTTGAAGGGACTTTGAAAAAATTTCAACTGGAATTTTAGCCATTTTTTACGTGAAATTGTAAACATGTGGACATGGATTTTGAAAATTCTAGAGAGAATTTTAAAAGCTTCAAGAGAATTTCAACAATTTTGAGAGGGATTTGAAAAGTTTCAATGGGAATGGGAAGAATTGGGACAAAAATTGGAAAATTTTTAAGGGACTTTGAAAAAATTTCAACTGGAATTTTAGCCATTTTTTGACGTGAAATTGTAAACATGTGGACATGGATTTTGAAAATTCTAGAGAGAATTTTAAAAGCTTCAAGAGAATTTCAACAATTTTGAGAGGGATTTGAAAAGTTTCAATGGGAATGGGAAGAATTGGGACAAAAATTGGAAAATTTTTAAGGGACTTTGAAAAAATTTCAGCTGGAATTTTAGCATTTTTGACGTGAAATTGTAAACATGTGGACATGGATTTTGAAAATTCTAGAGAGAATTTTAAAAGCTTCAAGAGAATTTCAACAATTTTGAGAGGGATTTGGAAAGTTTCAATGGGAATGGGAAGAATTGGGACAAAAATTGGAAAATTTTGAAGGGACTTTGAAAAAATTTCAACTGGAATTTTAGCCATTTTTTGACGTGAAATTGTAAACATGTGGACATGGATTTTGAAAATTCTAGAGAGAATTTTAAAAGCTTCAAGAGAATTTCAACAATTTTGAGAGGGATTTGAAAAGTTTCAATGGGAATGGCAAGAATTGGGACAAAAATTGGAAAATTTTGAAGGGACTTTGAAAAAATTTCAGCTGGAATTTTAGCATTTTTGACGTGAAATTGTAAACATGTGGACATGGATTTTGAAAATTCTAGAGAGAATTTTAAAAGCTTCAAGAGAATTTCAACAATTTTGAGAGGGATTTGAAAAGTTTCAATGGGAATGGGAAGAATTGGGACAAAAATTGGAAAATTTTTAAGGGACTTTGAAAAAATTTCAACTGGAATTTTAGCCATTTTTTGACGTGAAATTGTAAACATGTGGACATGGATTTTGAAAATTCTAGAGAGAATTTTAAAAGCTTCAAGAGAATTTCAACCATTTTGAGAGGGATTTGAAAAGTTTCAATGGGAATGGGAAGAATTGGGACAAAAATTGGAAAATTTTTCAGGGACTTTGAAAAAATTTCAACTGGAATTTTAGCCATTTTTTGACGTGAAATTGTAAACATGTGGACATGGATTTTGAAAATTCTAGAGAGAATTTTAAAAGCTTCAAGAGAATTTCAACAATTTTGAGAGGGATTTGAAAAGTTTCAATGGGAATGGGAAGAATTGGGACAAAAATTGGAAAATTTTGAAGGGACTTTGAAAAAATTTCAACTGGAATTTTAGCCATTTTTTGATGTGAAATTGTAAACATGTGGACATGGATTTTGAAAATTCTGGAGAGAATTTTAAAAGCTTCAAGAGAATTTCAACAATTTGGAGAGGGATTTGAAAAGTTTCAATGGGAATGGGAAGAATTGGGACAAAAATTGGAAAATTTTGAAGGGACTTTGAAAAAATTTCAACTGGAATTTTAGCCATTTTTTGACGTGAAATTGTAAACATGTGGACATGGATTTTGAAAATTCTAGAGAGAATTTTAAAAGCTTCAAGAGAATTTCAACAATTTTGAGAGGGATTTGAAAAGTTTCAATGGGAATGGGAAGAATTGGGACAAAAATTGGAAAATTTTGAAGGGACTTTGAAAAAATTTCAACTGGAATTTTAGCCATTTTTTACGTGAAATTGTAAACATGTGGACATGGATTTTGAAAATTCTAGAGAGAATTTTAAAAGCTTCAAGAGAATTTCAACAATTTTGAGAGGGATTTGAAAAGTTTCAATGGGAATGGGAAGAATTGGGACAAAAATTGGAAAATTTTTAAGGGACTTTGAAAAAATTTCAACTGGAATTTTAGCCATTTTTGACGTGAAACTGTAAACATGTGGACATGGATTTTGAAAATTCTAGAGAGAATTTTAAAAGCTTCAAGAGAATTTCAACAATTTTGAGAGGGATTTGAAAAGTTTCAATGGGAATGGAACGAATTGGGACAAAAATTGGAAAATTTTTAAGGGACTTTGAAAAAATTTCAACTGGAATTTTAGCCATTTTTTGACGTGAAATTGTAAACATGTGGACATGGATTTTGAAAATTCTGGAGAGAATTTTAAAAGCTTCAAGAGAATTTCAACAATTTTGAGAGGGATTTGAAAAGTTTCAATGGGAATGGGAAGAATTGGGACAAAAATTGGAAAATTTTTAAGGGACTTTGAAAAAATTTCAGCTGGAATTTTAGCATTTTTGACGTGAAATTGTAAACATGTGGACATGGATTTTGAAAATTCTAGAGAGAATTTTAAAAGCTTCAAGAGAATTTCAACAATTTTGAGAGGGATTTGAAAAGTTTCAATGGGAATGGGAAGAATTGGGACAAAAATTGGAAAATTTTGAAGGGACTTTGAAAAAATTTCAACTGGAATTTTAGCCATTTTTTGACGTGAAATTGTAAACATGTGGACATGGATTTTGAAAATTCTAGAGAGAATTTTAAAAGCTTCAAGAGAATTTCAACCATTTTGAGAGGGATTTGAAAAGTTTCAATGGGAATGGGAAGAATTGGGACAAAAATTGGAAAATTTTGAAGGGACTTTGAAAAAATTTCAACTGGAATTTTAGCCATTTTTTGACGTGAAATTGTAAACATGTGGCCATGGATTTTGAAAATTCTAGAGAGAATTTTAAAAGCTTCAAGAGAATTTCAACAATTTTGAGAGGGATTTGAAAAGTTTCAATGGGAATGGGAAGAATTGGGACAAAAATTGGAAAATTTTTAAGGGACTTTGAAAAAATTTCAACTGGAATTTTAGCCATTTTTGACGTGAAACTGTAAACATGTGGACATGGATTTTGAAAATTCTAGAGAGAATTTTAAAAGCTTCAAGAGAATTTCAACAATTTTGAGAGGGATTTGAAAAGTTTCAATGGGAATGGGAAGAATTGGGACAAAAATTGGAAAATTTTTAAGGGACTTTGAAAAAATTTCAACTGGAATTTTAGCCATTTTTTGACGTGAAATTGTAAACATGTGGACATGGATTTTGAAAATTCTGGAGAGAATTTTAAAAGCTTCAAGAGAATTTCAACAATTTTGAGAGGGATTTGAAAAGTTTCAATGGGAATGGCAAGAATTGGGACAAAAATTGGAAAATTTTGAAGGGACTTTGAAAAAATTTCAGCTGGAATTTTAGCATTTTTGACGTGAAATTGTAAACATGTGGACATGGATTTTGAAAATTCTAGAGAGAATTTTAAAAGCTTCAAGAGAATTTCAACAATTTTGAGAGGGATTTGAAAAGTTTCAATGGGAATGGGAAGAATTGGGACAAAAATTGGAAAATTTTTAAGGGACTTTGAAAAAATTTCAACTGGAATTTTAGCCATTTTTTTATGTGAAATTGTAAACATGTGGACATGGATTTTGAAAATTCTAGAGAGAATTTTAAAAGCTTCAAGAGAATTTCAACCATTTTGAGAGGGATTTGAAAAGTTTCAATGGGAATGGGAAGAATTGGGACAAAAATTGGAAAATTTTGAAGGGACTTTGAAAAAATTTCAACTGGAATTTTAGCCATTTTTTGACGTGAAATTGTAAACATGTGGACATGGATTTTGAAAATTCTAGAGAGAATTTTAAAAGCTTCAAGAGAATTTCAACAATTTTGAGAGGGATTTGAAAAGTTTCAATGGGAATGGGAAGAATTGGGACAAAAATTGGAAAATTTTTAAGGGACTTTGAAAAAATTTTACTGGAATTTTAGCCATTTTTTGACGTGAAATTGTAAACATGTGGACATGGATTTTGAAAATTCTAGAGAGAATTTTAAAAGCTTCAAGAGAATTTCAACAATTTTGAGAGGGATTTGAAAAGTTTCAATGGGAATGGGAAGAATTGGGACAAAAATTGGAAAATTTTTAAGGGACTTTGAAAAAATTTTACTGGAATTTTAGCCATTTTTTACGTGAAATTGTAAACATGTGGACATGGATTTTGAAAATTCTAGAGAGAATTTTAAAAGCTTCAAGAGAATTTCAACAATTTTGAGAGGGATTTGAAAAGTTTCAATGGGAATGGGAAGAATTGGGACAAAAATTGGAAAATTTTTAAGGGACTTTGAAAAAATTTCAACTGGAATTTTAGCCATTTTTTTTCGTGAAATTGTAAACATGTGGACATGGATTTTGAAAATTCTAGAGAGAATTTTAAAAGCTTCAAGAGAATTTCAACAATTTTGAGAGGGATTTGAAAAGTTTCAATGGGAATGGGAAGAATTGGGACAAAAATTGGAAAATTTTGAAGGGACTTTGAAAAAATTTCAACTGGAATTTTAGCCATTTTTTACGTGAAATTGTAAACATGTGGACATGGATTTTGAAAATTCTAGAGAGAATTTTAAAAGCTTCAAGAGAATGTCAACAATTTTGAGAGGGATTTGAAAAGTTTCAATGGGAATGGGAAGAATTGGGACAAAAATTGGAAAATTTTTAAGGGACTTTGAAAAAATTTCAACTGGAATTTTAGCCATTTTTTGACGTGAAATTGTAAACACGTGGACATGGATTTTGAAAATTCTAGAGAGAATTTTAAAAGCTTCAAGAGAATTTCAACAATTTTGAGAGGGATTTGAAAAGTTTCAATGGGAATGGGAAGAATTGGGACAAAAATTGGAAAATTTTGAAGGGACTTTGAAAAAATTTCAACTGGAATTTTAGCCATTTTTTTATGTGAAATTGTAAACATGCGGACATGGATTTTGAAAATTCTAGAGAGAATTTTAAAAGCTTCAAGAGAATTTCAACAATTTTGAGAGGGATTTGAAAAGTTTCAATGGGAATGGGAAGAATTGGGACAAAAATTGGAAAATTTTGAAGGGACTTTGAAAAAATTTCAACTGGAATTTTAGCCATTTTTTGACGTGAAATTGTAAACATGTGGACATGGATTTTGAAAATTCTAGAGAGAATTTTAAAAGCTTCAAGAGAATTTCAACAATTTTGAGAGGGATTTGAAAAGTTTCAATGGGAATGGGAAGAATTGGGACAAAAATTGGAAAATTTTGAAGGGACTTTGAAAAAATTTCAACTGGAATTTTAGCCATTTTTTGACGTGAAATTGTAAACATGTGGACATGGATTTTGAAAATTCTAGAGAGAATTTTAAAAGCTTCAAGAGAATTTCAACAATTTTGAGAGGGATTTGAAAAGTTTCAATGGGAATGGGAAGAATTGGGACAAAAATTGGAAAATTTTTAAGGGACTTTGAAAAAATTTCAACTGGAATTTTAGCCATTTTTTACGTGAAATTGTAAACATGTGGACATGGATTTTGAAAATTCTAGAGAGAATTTTAAAAGCTTCAAGAGAATTTCAACAATTTTGAGAGGGATTTGAAAAGTTTCAATGGGAATGGGAAGAATTGGGACAAAAATTGGAAAATTTTGAAGGGACTTTGAAAAAATTTCAACTGGAATTTTAGCCATTTTTTGACGTGAAATTGTAAACATGTGGACATGGATTTTGAAAATTCTAGAGAGAATTTTAAAAGCTTCAAGAGAATTTCAACAATTTTGAGAGGGATTTGAAAAGTTTCAATGGGAATGGGAAGAATTGGGACAAAAATTGGAAAATTTTTCAGGGACTTTGAAAAAATTTCCACTGGAATTTTAGCCATTATTTGACGTGAAATTGTAAACATGTGGACATGGATTTTGAAAATTCTAGAGAGAATTTTAAAAGCTTCAAGAGAATTTCAACAATTTTGAGAGGGATTTGAAAAGTTTCAATGGGAATGGGAAGAATTGGGACAAAAATTGGAAAATTTTGAAGGGACTTTGAAAAAATGTCAACTGGAATTTTAGCCATTTTTTGACGTGAAATTGTAAACATGTGGACATGGATTTTGAAAATTCTAGAGAGAATTTTAAAAGCTTCAAGAGAATTTCAACCATTTTGAGAGGGATTTGAAAAGTTTCAATGGGAATGGGAAGAATTGGGACAAAAATTGGAAAATTTTTAAGGGACTTTGAAAAAATTTCAACTGGAATTTTAGCCATTTTTGACGTGAAATTGTAAACATGTGGACATGGATTTTGAAAATTCTAGAGAGAATTTTAAAAGCTTCAAGAGAATTTCAACAATTTGGAGAGGGATTTGAAAAGTTTCAATGGGAATGGGAAGAATTGGGACAAAAATTGGAAAATTTTGAAGGGACTTTGAAAAAATTTCAACTGGAATTTTAGCCATTTTTTACGTGAAATTGTAAACATGTGGACATGGATTTTGAAAATTCTAGAGAGAATTTTAAAAGCTTCAAGAGAATTTCAACAATTTGGAGAGGGATTTGAAAAGTTTCAATGGGAATGGGAAGAATTGGGACAAAAATTGGAAAATTTTTAAGGGACTTTGAAAAAATTTCAACTGGAATTTTAGCCATTTTTTGACGTGAAATTGTAAACATGTGGACATGGATTTTGAAAATTCTAGAGAGAATTTTAAAAGCTTCAAGAGAATTTCAACAATTTTGAGAGGGATTTGAAAAGTTTCAATGGGAATGGGAAGAATTGGGACAAAAATTGGAAATTTTTTAAGGGACTTTGAAAAAATTTCAACTGGAATTTTAGCCATTTTTTACGTGAAATTGTAAACATGTGGACATGGATTTTGAAAATTCTAGAGAGAATTTTAAAAGCTTCAAGAGAATTTCAACAATTTTGAGAGGGATTTGAAAAGTTTCAATGGGAATGGGAAGAATTGGGACAAAAATTGGAAAATTTTTCAGGGACTTTGAAAAAATTTCAACTGGAATTTTAGCCATTTTTGGACGTGAAATTGTAAACACGTGGACATGGATTTTGAAAATTCTAGAGAGAATTTTAAAAGCTTCAAGAGAATTTCAACAATTTTGAGAGGGATTTGAAAAGTTTCAATGGCAATGGGAAGAATTGGGACAAAAATTGGAAAATTTTTAAGGGACTTTGAAAAAATTTCAACTGGAATTTTAGCCATTTTTTGACGTGAAATTGTAAACACGTGGACATGGATTTTGAAAATTCTAGAGAGAATTTTAAAAGCTTCAAGAGAATTTCAACAATTTGGAGAGGGATTTGAAAAGTTTCAATGGGAATGGGAAGAATTGGGACAAAAATTGGAAAATTTTTAAGGGACTTTGAAAAAATTTCAACTGGAATTTTAGCCATTTTTTGACGTGAAATTGTAAACATGTGGACATGGATTTTGAAAATTCTAGAGAGAATTTTAAAAGCTTCAAGAGAATTTCAACAATTTTGAGAGGGATTTGAAAAGTTTCAATGGGAATGGGAAGAATTGGGACAAAAATTGGAAAATTTTTAAGGGACTTTGAAAAAATTTCAACTGGAATTTTAGCCATTTTTTTATGTGAAATTGTAAACATGCGGACATGGATTTTGAAAATTCTAGAGAGAATTTTAAAAGCTTCAAGAGAATTTCAACAATTTTGAGAGGGATTTGAAAAGTTTCAATGGGAATGGGAAGAATTGGGACCAAAATTGGAAAATTTTTAAGGGACTTTGAAAAAATTTCAACTGGAATTTTAGCCATTTTTTGACGTGAAATTGTAAACACGTGGACATGGATTTTGAAAATTCTAGAGAGAATTTTAAAAGCTTCAAGAGAATTTCAACAATTTTGAGAGGGATTTGAAAAGTTTCAATGGGAATGGGAAGAATTGGGACAAAAATTGGAAAATTTTTAAGGGACTTTGAAAAAATTTCAACTGGAATTTTAGCCATTTTTTGACGTGAAATTGTAAACATGCGGACATGGATTTTGAAAATTCTCGAGAGAATTTTAAAAGCTTCAAGAGAATTTCAACAATTTTGAGAGGGATTTGAAAAGTTTCAATGGGAATGGGAAGAATTGGGACAAAAATTGGAAAATTTTTAAGGGACTTTGAAAAAATTTCAACTGGAATTTTAGCCATTTTTTGATGTGAAATTGTAAACATGTGGACATGGATTTTGAAAATTCTAGAGAGAATTTTAAAAGCTTCAAGAGAATTTCAACAATTTGGAGAGGGATTTGAAAAGTTTCAATGGGAATGGGAAGAATTGGGACAAAAATTGGAAAATTTTTAAGGGACTTTGAAAAAATTTCAACTGGAATTTTAGCATTTTTGACGTGTAATTGTAAACATGTGGACATGGATTTTGAAAATTCTAGAGAGAATTTTAAAAGCTTCAAGAGAATTTCAACAATTTTGAGAGGGATTTGAAAAGTTTCAATGGGAATGGGAAGAATTGGGACAAAAAGTGGAAAATTTTTAAGGGACTTTGAAAAAATTTCAACTGGAATTTTAGCCATTTTTTGACGTGAAATTGTAAACATGTGGACATGGATTTTGAAAATTCTGGAGAGAATTTTAAAAGCTTCAAGAGAATTTCAACCATTTTGAGAGGGATTTGAAAAGTTTCAATGGGAATGGGAAGAATTGGGACAAAAATTGGAAAATTTTTAAGGGACTTTGAAAAAATTTCAACTGGAATTGTAGCCATTTTTTGACGTGAAATTGTAAACATGTGGACATGGATTTTGAAAATTCTAGAGAGAATTTTAAAAGCTTCAAGAGAATTTCAACAATTTTGAGAGGGATTTGAAAAGTTTCAATGGGAATGGGAAGAATTGGGACAAAAATTGGAAAATTTTTAAAAGGGACTTTGAAAAAATTTTACTGGAATTTTAGCCATTTTTTACGTGAAATTGTAAACATGTGGACATGGATTTTGAAAATTCTAGAGAGAATTTTAAAAGCTTCAAGAGAATTTCAACAATTTTGAGAGGGATTTGAAAAGTTTCAATGGGAATGGGAAGAATTGGGACAAAAATTGGAAAATTTTGAAGGGACTTTGAAAAAATTTCAACTGGAATTTTAGCCATTTTTTGATGTGAAATTGTAAACATGTGGACATGTGTTTTGAAAATTCTGGAGAGAATTTTAAAAGCTTCAACAGAATTTCAACAATTTTGAGAGGGATTTGAAAAGTTTCAATGGGAATGGGAAGAATTGGGACAAAAATTGGAAAATTTTTAAGGGACTTTGAAAAAATTTCAACTGGAATTTTAGCCATTTTTTGACGTGAAATTGTAAACATGTGGACATGGATTTTGAAAATTCTCGAGAGAATTTTAAAAGCTTCAAGAGAATTTCAACAATTTTGAGAGGGATTTGAAAAGTTTCAATGGGAATGGGAAGAATTGGGACAAAAATTGGAAAATTTTTAAGGGACTTTGAAAAAATTTTACTGGAATTTTAGCCATTTTTTACGTGAAATTGTAAACATGTGGACATGGATTTTGAAAATTCTAGAGAGAATTTTAAAAGCTTCAAGAGAATTTCAACAATTTTGAGAGGGATTTGAAAAGTTTCAATGGGAATGGGAAGAATTGGGACAAAAATTGGAAAATTTTTAAGGGACTTTGAAAAAATTTCAACTGGAATTTTAGCCATTTTTTAAGTGAAATTGTAAACATGTGGACATGGATTTTGAAAATTCTGGACAGAATTTTAAAAGCTTCAACAGAATTTCAACCATTTTGAGAGGGATTTGAAAAGTTTCAATGGGAATGGGAAGAATTGGGACAAAAATTGGAAAATTTTTAAGGGACTTTGAAAAAATTTCAACTGGAATTTTAGCCATTTTTTACGTGAAATTGTAAACATGTGGACATGGATTTTGAAAATTCTAGAGAGAATTTTAAAAGCTTCAAGAGAATTTCAACAATTTTGAGAGGGATTTGAAAAGTTTCAATGGGAATGGGAAGAATTGGGACAAAAATTGGAAAATTTTTAAGGGACTTTGAAAAAATTTCAGCTGGAATTTTAGCATTTTTGACGTGAAATTGTAAACATGTGGACATGGATTTTGAAAATTCTAGAGAGAATTTTAAAAGCTTCAAGAGAATTTCAACAATTTTGAGAGGGATTTGAAAAGTTTCAATGGGAATGGGAAGAATTGGGACAAAAATTGGAAAATTTTGAAGGGACTTTGAAAAAATTTCAACTGGAATTTTAGCCATTTTTTGACGTGAAATTGTAAACATGTGGACATGGATTTTGAAAATTCTAGAGAGAATTTTAAAAGCTTCAAGAGAATTTCAACAATTTGGAGACGGATTTGAAAAGTTTCAATGGGAATGGGAAGAATTGGGACAAAAATTGGAAAATTTTGAAGGGACTTTGAAAAAATTTCAACTGGAATTTTAGCCATTTTTTGACGTGAAATTGTAAACATGTGGACATGGATTTTGAAAATTCTCGAGAGAATTTTAAAAGCTTCAAGAGAATTTCAACAATTTTGAGAGGGATTTGAAAAGTTTCAATGGGAATGGGAAGAATTGGGACAAAAATTGGAAAATTTTTAAGGGACTTTGAAAAAATTTTACTGGAATTTTAGCCATTTTTTGACGTGAAATTGTAAACATGTGGACATGGATTTTGAAAATTCTGGAGAGAATTTTAAAAGCTTCAAGAGAATTTCAACCATTTTGAGAGGGATTTGAAAAGTTTCAATGGGAATGGGAAGAATTGGGACAAAAATTGGAAAATTTTTAAGGGACTTTGAAAAAATTTCAACTGGAATTGTAGCCATTTTTTGACGTGAAATTGTAAACATGTGGACATGGATTTTGAAAATTCTAGAGAGAATTTTAAAAGCTTCAAGAGAATTTCAACAATTTTGAGAGGGATTTGAAAAGTTTCAATGGGAATGGGAAGAATTGGGACAAAAATTGGAAAATTTTTAAAAGGGACTTTGAAAAAATTTTACTGGAATTTTAGCCATTTTTTACGTGAAATTGTAAACATGTGGACATGGATTTTGAAAATTCTAGAGAGAATTTTAAAAGCTTCAAGAGAATTTCAACAATTTTGAGAGGGATTTGAAAAGTTTCAATGGGAATGGGAAGAATTGGGACAAAAATTGGAAAATTTTGAAGGGACTTTGAAAAAATTTCAACTGGAATTTTAGCCATTTTTTGATGTGAAATTGTAAACATGTGGACATGGATTTTGAAAATTCTGGAGAGAATTTTAAAAGCTTCAACAGAATTTCAACAATTTTGAGAGGGATTTGAAAAGTTTCAATGGGAATGGGAAGAATTGGGACAAAAATTGGAAAATTTTTAAGGGACTTTGAAAAAATTTCAACTGGAATTTTAGCCATTTTTTGACGTGAAATTGTAAACATGTGGACATGGATTTTGAAAATTCTCGAGAGAATTTTAAAAGCTTCAAGAGAATTTCAACAATTTTGAGAGGGATTTGAAAAGTTTCAATGGGAATGGGAAGAATTGGGACAAAAATTGGAAAATTTTTAAGGGACTTTGAAAAAATTTTACTGGAATTTTAGCCATTTTTTACGTGAAATTGTAAACATGTGGACATGGATTTTGAAAATTCTAGAGAGAATTTTAAAAGCTTCAAGAGAATTTCAACAATTTTGAGAGGGATTTGAAAAGTTTCAATGGGAATGGGAAGAATTGGGACAAAAATTGGAAAATTTTTAAGGGACTTTGAAAAAATTTCAACTGGAATTTTAGCCATTTTTTAAGTGAAATTGTAAACATGTGGACATGGATTTTGAAAATTCTGGACAGAATTTTAAAAGCTTCAACAGAATTTCAACCATTTTGAGAGGGATTTGAAAAGTTTCAATGGGAATGGGAAGAATTGGGACAAAAATTGGAAAATTTTTAAGGGACTTTGAAAAAATTTCAACTGGAATTTTAGCCATTTTTTACGTGAAATTGTAAACATGTGGACATGGATTTTGAAAATTCTAGAGAGAATTTTAAAAGCTTCAAGAGAATTTCAACAGTTTTGAGAGGGATTTGAAAAGTTTCAATGGGAATGGGAAGAATTGGGACAAAAATTGGAAAATTTTTAAGGGACTTTGAAAAAATTTCAGCTGGAATTTTAGCATTTTTGACGTGAAATTGTAAACATGTGGACATGGATTTTGAAAATTCTAGAGAGAATTTTAAAAGCTTCAAGAGAATTTCAACAATTTTGAGAGGGATTTGAAAAGTTTCAATGGGAATGGGAAGAATTGGGACAAAAATTGGAAAATTTTGAAGGGACTTTGAAAAAATTTCAACTGGAATTTTAGCCATTTTTTGACGTGAAATTGTAAACATGTGGACATGGATTTTGAAAATTCTGGAGAGAATTTTAAAAGCTTCAACAGAATTTCAAGAATTTTGAGAGGGATTTGAAAAGTTTCAATGGGAATGGGAAGAATTGGGACAAAAATTGGAAAATTTTGAAGGGACTTTGAAAAAATTTCAACTGGAATTTTAGCCATTTTTTGACGTGAAATTGTAAACATGTGGACATGGATTTTGAAAATTCTCGAGAGAATTTTAAAAGCTTCAAGAGAATTTCAACAATTTTGAGAGGGATTTGAAAAGTTTCAATGGGAATGGGAAGAATTGGGACAAAAATTGGAACATTTTTAAGGGACTTTGAAAAAATTTCAACTGGAATTGTAGCCATTTTTTGACGTGAAATTGTAAACATGTGGACATGGATTTTGAAAATTCTAGAGAGAATTTTAAAAGCTTCAAGAGAATTTCAACAATTTTGAGAGGGATTTGAAAAGTTTCAATGGGAATGGCAAGAATTGGGACAAAAATTGGAAAATTTTGAAGGGACTTTGAAAAAATTTCAACTGGAATTTTAGCATTTTTGACGTGAAATTGTAAACATGTGGACATGGATTTTGAAAATTCTAGAGAGAATTTTAAAAGCTTCAAGAGAATTTCAACAATTTGGAGAGGGATTTGAAAAGTTTCAATGGGAATGGGAAGAATTGGGACAAAAATTGGAAAATTTTGAAGGGACTTTGAAAAAATTTCAACTGGAATTTTAGCCATTTTTTGACGTGAAATTGTAAACATGTGGACATGGATTTTGAAAATTCTAGAGAGAATTTTAAAAGCTTCAAGAGAATTTCAACAATTTTGAGAGGGATTTGAAAAGTTTCAATGGGAATGGCAAGAATTGGGACAAAAATTGGAAAATTTTTAAGGGACTTTGAAAAAATTTCAACTGGAATTTTAGCATTTTTGACGTGAAATTGTAAACATGTGGACATGGATTTTGAAAATTCTAGAGAGAATTTTAAAAGCTTCAAGAGAATTTCAACAATTTTGAGAGGGATTTGAAAAGTTTCAATGGGAATGGGAAGAATTGGGACAAAAATTGGAAAATTTTTAAGGGACTTTGAAAAAATTTCAACTGGAATTTTAGCCATTTTTTGACGTGAAATTGTAAACATGTGGACATGGATTTTGAAAATTCTAGAGAGAATTTTAAAAGCTTCAAGAGAATTTCAACAATTTGGAGAGGGATTTGAAAAGTTTCAATGGGAATGGGAAGAATTGGGACAAAAATTGGAAAATTTTTAAGGGACTTTGAAAAAATTTCCACTGGAATTTTAGCCATTTTTTGACGTGAAATTGTAAACATGTGGACATGGATTTTGAAAATTCTAGAGAGAATTTTAAAAGCTTCAAGAGAATTTCAACAATTTTGAGAGGGATTTGAAAAGTTTCAATGGGAATGGGAAGAATTGGGACAAAAATTGGAAAATTTTTCAGGGACTTTGAAAAAATTTCAACTGGAATTTTAGCCATTTTTTTATGTGAAATTGTAAACATGTGGACATGGATTTTGAAAATTCTAGAGAGAATTTTAAAAGCTTCAAGAGAATTTCAACAATTTTGAGAGGGATTTGAAAAGTTTCAATGGGAATGGGAAGAATTGGGATAAAAATTGGAAAATTTTGAAGGGACTTTGAAAAAATTTCAACTGGAATTTTAGCCATTTTTGACGTGAAATTGTAAACATGTGGACATGGATTTTGAAAATTCTAGAGAGAATTTTAAAAGCTTCAAGAGAATTTCAACAATTTGGAGAGGGATTTGAAAAGTTTCAATGGGAATGGGAAGAATTGGGACAAAAATTGAAAAATTTTTAAGGGACTTTGAAAAAATTTCAACTGGAATTTTAGCCATTTTTTGACGTGAAATTGTAAACATGTGGACATGGATTTTGAAAATTCTGGACAGAATTTTAAAAGCTTCAAGAGAATTTCAACAATTTTGAGAGGGATTTGAAAGTTTCAATGGGAATGGGAAGAATTGGGCCAAAAATTGGAAAATTTTGAAGGGACTTTGAAAAAATTTCAGCTGGAATTTTAGCATTTTTGACGTGAAATTGTAAACATGTGGACATGGATTTTGAAAATTCTAGAGAGAATTTTAAAAGCTTCAAGCGAATTTCAACAATTTTGAGAGGGATTTGAAAAGTTTCAATGGGAATGGGAAGAATTGGGACAAAAATTGGAAAATTTTGAAGGGACTTTGAAAAAATTTCAACTGGAATTGTAGCCATTTTTTGACGTGAAATTGTAAACATGTGGACATGGATTTTGAAAATTCTCGAGAGAATTTTAAAAGCTTCAAGAGAATTTCAACAATTTTGAGAGGGATTTGAAAAGTTTCAATGGGAATGGGAAGAATTGGGACAAAAATTGGAACATTTTTAAGGGACTTTGAAAAAATTTCAACTGGAATTGTAGCCATTTTTTGACGTGAAATTGTAAACATGTGGACATGGATTTTGAAAATTCTAGAGAGAATTTTAAAAGCTTCAAGAGAATTTCAACAATTTTGAGAGGGATTTGAAAAGTTTCAATGGGAATGGCAAGAATTGGGACAAAAATTGGAAAATTTTGAAGGGACTTTGAAAAAATTTCAACTGGAATTTTAGCATTTTTGACGTGAAATTGTAAACATGTGGACATGGATTTTGAAAATTCTAGAGAGAATTTTAAAAGCTTCAAGAGAATTTCAACAATTTGGAGAGGGATTTGAAAAGTTTCAATGGGAATGGGAAGAATTGGGACAAAAATTGGAAAATTTTTAAGGGACTTTGAAAAAATTTCAACTGGAATTTTAGCCATTTTTTACGTGAAATTGTAAACATGTGGACATGGATTTTGAAAATTCTAGAGAGAATTTTAAAAGCTTCAAGAGAATTTCAACAATTTTGAGAGGGATTTGAAAAGTTTCAATGGGAATGGCAAGAATTGGGACAAAAATTGGAAAATTTTTAAGGGACTTTGAAAAAATTTCAACTGGAATTTTAGCCATTTTTTGATGTGAAATTGTAAACATGTGGACATGGATTTTGAAAATTCTAGAGAGAATTTTAAAAGCTTCAAGAGAATTTCAACAATTTTGAGAGGGATTTGAAAAGTTTCAATGGGAATGGGAAGAATTGGGACAAAAATTGGAAAATTTTTAAGGGACTTTGAAAAAATTTCAACTGGAATTTTAGCCATTTTTTACGTGAAATTGTAAACATGTGGACATGGATTTTGAAAATTCTAGAGAGAATTTTAAAAGCTTCAAGACAATTTCAACAATTTGGAGAGGGATTTGAAAAGTTTCAATGGGAATGGGAAGAATTGGGACAAAAATTGGAAAATTTTGAAGGGACTTTGAAAACATTTCAACTGGAATTTTAGCCATTTTTTTATGTGAAATTGTAAACATGTGGACATGGATTTTGAAAATTCTCGAGAGAATTTTAAAAGCTTCAAGAGAATTTCAACAATTTTGAGAGGGATTTGAAAAGTTTCAATGGGAATGGGAAGAATTGGGACAAAAATTGGAAAATTTTTAAGGGACTTTGAAAACATTTCAACTGGAATTTTAGCCATTTTTTGACGTGAAATTGTAAACATGCGGACATGGATTTTGAAAATTCTCGAGAGAATTTTAAAAGCTTCAAGAGAATTTCAACAATTTTGAGAGGGATTTGAAAAGTTTCAATGGGAATGGGAAGAATTGGGACAAAAATTGGAAAATTTTGAAGGGACTTTGAAAAAATTTCAACTGGAATTTTAGCCATTTTTTGACGTGAAATTGTAAACATGTGGACATGGATTTTGAAAATTCTAGAGAGAATTTTAAAAGCTTCAAGAGAATTTCAACAATTTGGAGAGGGATTTGAAAAGTTTCAATGGGAATGGGAAGAATTGGGACAAAAATTGGAAAATTTTGAAGGGACTTTGAAAACATTTTACTGGAATTTTAGCCATTTTTTGACGTGAAATTGTAAACATGTGGACATGGATTTTGAAAATTCTAGAGAGAATTTTAAAAGCTTCAAGAGAATTTCAACAATTTTGAGAGGGATTTGAAAAGTTTCAATGGGAATGGGAAGAATTGGGAAAAAATTGGAAAATTTTTAAGGGACTTGGAAAAAATTTCAACTGGAATTTTAGCCATTTTTTGACGTGAAATTGTAAACATGTGGACATGGATTTTGAAAATTATAGAGAGAATTTTAAAAGCTTCAAGAGAATTTCAACAATTTTGAGAGGGATTTGAAAAGTTTCAATGGGAATGGGAAGAATTGGGACAAAAATTGGAAAATTTTGAAGGGACTTTGAAAAAATTTCAACTGGAATTTTAGCCATTTTTTACGTGAAATTGTAGACATGTGGACATGGATTTTGAAAATTCTAGAGAGAATTTTAAAAGCTTCAAGAGAATTTCAACAATTTTGAGAGGGATTTGAAAAGTTTCAATGGGAATGGGAAGAATTGGGACAAAAATTGGAAAATTTTGAAGGGACTTTGAAAAAATTTCAACTGGAATTTTAGCCATTTTTTGATGTGAAATTGTAAACATGTGGACATGGATTTTGAAAATTCTAGAGAGAATTTTAAAAGCTTCAAGAGAATTTCAACAATTTTGAGAGGGATTTGAAAAGTTTCAATGGGAATGGGAAGAATTGGGACAAAAATTGGAAAATTTTGAAGGGACTTTGAAAAAATTTCAACTGGAATTTTAGCCATTTTTTACGTGAAATTGTAAACATGTGGACATGGATTTTGAAAATTCTAGAGAGAATTTTAAAAGCTTCAAGAGAATTTCAACAATTTTGAGAGGGATTTGAAAAGTTTCAATGGGAATGGGAAGAATTGGGACAAAAATTGGAAAATTTTGAATTGACTTTGAAAAAATTTCAACTGGAATTTTAGCCATTTTTTGACGTGAAATTGTAAACACGTGGACATGGATTTTGAAAATTCTAGAGAGAATTTTAAAAGCTTCAAGAGAATTTCAACAATTTGGAGAGGGATTTGAAAAGTTTCAATGGGAATGGGAAGAATTGGGACAAAAATTGGAAAATTTTGAAGGGACTTTGAAAACATTTCAACTGGAATTTTAGCCATTTTTTTATGTGAAATTGTAAACATGTGGACATGGATTTTGAAAATTCTCGAGAGAATTTTAAAAGCTTCAAGAGAATTTCAACAATTTGGAGAGGGATTTGAAAAGTTTCAATGGGAATGGGAAGAATTGGGACAAAAATTGGAAAATTTTTAAGGGACTTTGAAAAAATTTCAACTGGAATTTTAGCCATTTTTTGACGTGAAATTGTAAACATGCGGACATGGATTTTGAAAATTCTAGAGAGAATTTTAAAAGCTTCAAGAGAATTTCAACAATTTTGAGAGGGATTTGAAAAGTTTCAATGGGAATGGGAAGAATTGGGACAAAAATTGGAAAATTTTGAAGGGACTTTGAAAAAATTTCAACTGGAATTTTAGCCATTTTTTGACGTGAAATTGTAAACATGTGGACATGGATTTTGAAAATTCTAGAGAGAATTTTAAAAGCTTCAAGAGAATTTCAACAATTTTGAGAGGGATTTGAAAAGTTTCAATGGGAATGGGAAGAATTAGGACAAAAAGTGGAAAATTTTTAAGGGACTTTGAAACAATTTCATCTGGAATTTTAGCATTTTTGACGTGTAATTGTAAACATGTGGACATGGATTTTGAAAATTCTAGAGAGAATTTTAAAAGCTTCAAGAGAATTTCAACAATTTTGAGAGGGATTTGAAAAGTTTCAATGGGAATGGGAAGAATTGGGACAAAAAGTGGAAAATTTTTAAGGGACTTTGAAAAAATTTCAACTGGAATTTTAGCCATTTTTTGACGTGAAATTGTAAACATGTGGACATGGATTTTGAAAATTCTAGAGAGAATTTTAAAAGCTTCAAGAGAATTTCAACAATTTTGAGAGGGATTTGAAAAGTTTCAATGGGAATGGGAAGAATTGGGACAAAAATTGGAAAATTTTGAAGGGACTTTGAAACAATTTCAACTGGAATTTTAGCCATTTTTTACGTGAAATTGTAAACAT
This sequence comes from Streptopelia decaocto, assembly GCF_964273445.1. Taxonomy (NCBI): domain Eukaryota; kingdom Metazoa; phylum Chordata; class Aves; order Columbiformes; family Columbidae; genus Streptopelia; species Streptopelia decaocto. The sequence continues at coordinate 4,009 of NW_028116923.1, read as the reverse complement.
GTGGACATGGATTTTGAAAATTCTAGAGAGAATTTTAAAAGCTTCAAGAGAATTTCAACCATTTTGAGAGGGATTTGAAAAGTTTCAATGGGAATGGGAAGAATTGGGACAAAAATTGGAAAATTTTGAAGGGACTTTGAAAAAATTTCAACTGGAATTTTAGCCATTTTTTGACGTGAAATTGTAAACACGTGGACATGGATTTTGAAAATTCTAGAGAGAATTTTAAAAGCTTCAAGAGAATTTCAACAATTTTGAGAGGGATTTGAAAAGTTTCAAGGGGAATGGGAAGAATTGGGAGAAAAATTGGAAAATTTTGAAGGGACTTTGAAAAAATTTCCACTGGAATTTTAGCCATTTTTTGACGTGAAATTGTAAACATGTGGACATGGATTTTGAAAATTCTCGAGAGAATTTTAAAAGCTTCAAGAGAATTTCAACAATTTTGAGAGGGATTTGAAAAGTTTCAATGGGAATGGGAAGAATTGGGACAAAAATTGGAAAATTTTTAAGGGACTTTGAAAAAATTTCAACTGGAATTTTAGCCATTTTTTTATGTGAAATTGTAAACATGTGGACATGGATTTTGAAAATTCTAGAGAGAATTTTAAAAGCTTCAAGAGAATTTCAACAATTTTGAGAGGGATTTGAAAAGTTTCAATGGGAATGGGAAGAATTGGGACAAAAATTGGAAATTTTTTAAGGGACTTTGAAAAAATTTCAACTGGAATTTTAGCCATTTTTTGACGTGAAATTGTAAACATGTGGCCATGGATTTTGAAAATTCTAGAGAGAATTTTAAAAGCTTCAAGAGAATTTCAACAATTTTGAGAGGGATTTGAAAAGTTTCAATGGGAATGGGAAGAATTGGGACAAAAATTGGAAAATTTTTAAGGGACTTTGAAAAAATTTCAACTGGAATTTTAGCCATTTTTTGATGTGAAATTGTAAACATGTGGACATGGATTTTGAAAATTCTGGAGAGAATTTTAAAAGCTTCAACAGAATTTCAACAATTTTGAGAGGGATTTGAAAAGTTTCAATGGGAATGGGAAGAATTGGGACAAAAATTGGAAAATTTTTAAGGGACTTTGAAAAAATTTCAGCTGGAATTTTAGCATTTTTGACATGAAATTGTAAACACGTGGACATGGATTTTGAAAATTCTAGAGAGAATTTTAAAAGCTTCAAGCGAATTTCAACAATTTTGAGAGGGATTTGAAAAGTTTCAATGGGAATGGGAAGAATTGGGACAAAAAATGGAAAATTTTGAAGGGACTTTGAAAAAATTTCAACTGGAATTGTAGCCATTTTTTGACGTGAAATTGTAAACATGTGGACATGGATTTTGAAAATTCTGGAGAGAATTTTAAAAGCTTCAAGAGAATTTCAACAATTTTGAGAGGGATTTGAAAAGTTTCAATGGGAATGGGAAGAATTGGGACAAAAATTGGAAAATTTTTAAGGGACTTTGAAAAAATTTCAGCTGGAATTTTAGCCATTTTTTGACGTGAAATTGTAAACATGTGGACATGGATTTTGAAAATTCTAGAGAGAATTTTAAAAGCTTCAAGAGAATTTCAACAATTTTGAGAGGGATTTGAAAAGTTTCAATGGGAATGGGAAGAATTGGGACAAAAAGTGGAAAATTTTTAAGGGACTTTGAAAAAATTTCAACTGGAATTTTAGCCATTTTTTGACGTGAAATTGTAAACATGTGGACATGGATTTTGAAAATTCTAGAGAGAATTTTAAAAGCTTCAAGAGAATTTCAACCATTTTGAGAGGGATTTGAAAAGTTTCAATGGGAATGGGAAGAATTGGGAAAAAATTGGAAAATTTTGAAGGGACTTTGAAAAAATTTCAACTGGAATTTTAGCCATTTTTTGACGTGAAATTGTAAACATGTGGACATGGATTTTGAAAATTCTAGAGAGAATTTTAAAAGCTTCAAGAGAATTTCAACAATTTTGAGAGGGATTTGAAAAGTTTCAATGGGAATGGGAAGAATTGGGACAAAAATTGGAAAATTTTGAAGGGACTTTGAAAAAATTTCAACTGGAATTTTAGCCATTTTTTACGTGAAATTGTAGACATGTGGACATGGATTTTGAAAATTCTAGAGAGAATTTTAAAAGCTTCAAGAGAATTTCAACAATTTTGAGAGGGATTTGAAAAGTTTCAATGGGAATGGGAAGAATTAGGACAAAAAGTGGAAAATTTTTAAGGGACTTTGAAACAATTTCATCTGGAATTTTAGCATTTTTGACGTGTAATTGTAAACATGTGGACATGGATTTTGAAAATTCTAGAGAGAATTTTAAAAGCTTCAAGAGAATTTCAACAATTTTGAGAGGGATTTGAAAAGTTTCAATGGGAATGGGAAGAATTGGGACAAAAAGTGGAAAATTTTTAAGGGACTTTGAAAAAATTTCAACTGGAATTTTAGCCATTTTTTGACGTGAAATTGTAAACATGTGGACATGGATTTTGAAAATTCTAGAGAGAATTTTAAAAGCTTCAAGAGAATTTCAACAATTTTGAGAGGGATTTGAAAAGTTTCAATGGGAATGGGAAGAATTGGGACAAAAATTGGAAAATTTTGAAGGGACTTTGAAACAATTTCAACTGGAATTTTAGCCATTTTTTACGTGAAATTGTAAACATGTGGACATGGATTTTGAAAATTCTAGAGAGAATTTTAAAAGCTTCAAGAGAATTTCAACCATTTTGAGAGGGATTTGAAAAGTTTCAATGGGAATGGGAAGAATTGGGACAAAAATTGGAAAATTTTGAAGGGACTTTGAAAAAATTTCAACTGGAATTTTAGCCATTTTTTGACGTGAAATTGTAAACACGTGGACATGGATTTTGAAAATTCTAGAGAGAATTTTAAAAGCTTCAAGAGAATTTCAACAATTTTGAGAGGGATTTGAAAAGTTTCAAGGGGAATGGGAAGAATTGGGAGAAAAATTGGAAAATTTTGAAGGGACTTTGAAAAAATTTCAACTGGAATTTTAGCCATTTTTTACGTGAAATTGTAGACATGTGGACATGGATTTTGAAAATTCTAGAGAGAATTTTAAAAGCTTCAAGAGAATTTCAACAATTTTGAGAGGGATTTGAAAAGTTTCAATGGGAATGGGAAGAATTAGGACAAAAAGTGGAAAATTTTTAAGGGACTTTGAAACAATTTCATCTGGAATTTTAGCATTTTTGACGTGTAATTGTAAACATGTGGACATGGATTTTGAAAATTCTAGAGAGAATTTTAAAAGCTTCAAGAGAATTTCAACAATTTTGAGAGGGATTTGAAAAGTTTCAATGGGAATGGGAAGAATTGGGACAAAAAGTGGAAAATTTTTAAGGGACTTTGAAAAAATTTCAACTGGAATTTTAGCCATTTTTTGACGTGAAATTGTAAACATGTGGACATGGATTTTGAAAATTCTAGAGAGAATTTTAAAAGCTTCAAGAGAATTTCAACAATTTTGAGAGGGATTTGAAAAGTTTCAATGGGAATGGGAAGAATTGGGACAAAAATTGGAAAATTTTGAAGGGACTTTGAAACAATTTCAACTGGAATTTTAGCCATTTTTTACGTGAAATTGTAAACATGTGGACATGGATTTTGAAAATTCTAGAGAGAATTTTAAAAGCTTCAAGAGAATTTCAACCATTTTGAGAGGGATTTGAAAAGTTTCAATGGGAATGGGAAGAATTGGGACAAAAATTGGAAAATTTTGAAGGGACTTTGAAAAATTTCAACTGGAATTTTAGCCATTTTTTGACGTGAAATTGTAAACACGTGGACATGGATTTTGAAAATTCTAGAGAGAATTTTAAAAGCTTCAAGAGAATTTCAACAATTTTGAGAGGGATTTGAAAAGTTTCAAGGGGAATGGGAAGAATTGGGAGAAAAATTGGAAAATTTTGAAGGGACTTTGAAAAAATTTCAACTGGAATTTTAGCCATTTTTGGACGTGAAATTGTAAACATGTGGACATGG